>NC_064815.1:34483097-34509478 GCF_023721935.1 Panthera uncia | reverse complement strand
CAGTGAGGATGGGTGGTCACCAGTCCCTGGTGGGACTGGTGGGGTGAGGGGCTATCACTCCACCCTCCCCTTCGGCCTTACAGGGGATGTTGGCCACAGCCTGACCAGAGTCCTGGAGAGATAGGGGCCCAGCCAGCCCAGGAGGCCATGCCTGGGTTTATAGCCCAGCTCTGACCATCCTCTTGCATTTCAGAGTCACAGAATGGGGCAAACCAGAGCCTTAGCTCAACACACTGTCCTTGAGCTGGAGCAGGCCCCATTTCTGCCCGCCGGGCTCCTTAGTGGGATTCTGTGGCTAGCCCAGCCTGGCCACGTGTCAGTCTCCTCTCCCTCCGGCTCTGTGATCCCTGGGTTTCCTCTGAGAGAGCAATGGTTTTGTCCACGTGTTGCTGAGGAGAGATGGACTGACCCCCTCTGAAGAGCTGGATGAAGTATCAGATTAATAAAAGAGAATTCTTGTAATCTGTGCTCATAGGGGTTGCTGTCCTGCTCACCATATCATCGTTGTGACATAATGAGGCAAATAGTTGTTTACACTTTATTTTAACATCAAACAAAATGGACTTTTTTTAGTATACTGCTCTGTGAGTTTTGACATGCGTAAATTCATTCAACCCCCGCCACAATCGGGACATACAAGAGCTCTATCCCCCCCGCAAGAGACTCCCACATGCTGGGGGCCTTTGCCATCTCACCCGCCTTACGCCTGAACTCTGACAACCACTATAATTTTGTCTTTTCAAGAATAACATATGATTGAAGTCTATAGCGCGTTATCTTTTAGGACTGGCTTCTCTTACGCAGCGTGATTCCCTTTATACCTCTCCGTGTTGTTACGTGTGCCAATAGTTCTATTTATCGCTGAGTCATGCTCTATGGAATGAACCTGTCACAGTGTGTGCATTCCTTCGCTTAACGAGAGTTTTCCCGCTTTGGGACTATTGCTAAAGCTGCACGAACGTTGTGCGCAGGTGTTCATGTGAGCGCAAGTTTTCATTTCTCTAGGGGATCCTTTATCTAGGAGAGGACTGTCGGCTCATGTGCGAAGTGTGTGTTTCTAAGAAACTGCGAACCTTTTCTAGGGTGGCCGTACCATTTTGCATTGCGGTCGGCCGTGCAGGACGTTCTGGTCGCCACGTGTCGCTGCTGGCCTCTTTACACTGCAGTCGTTCTGACAGGCGTGCGAGGGCGTGGTGGTGTGCCTTTACTCCGTGTTTCCCCCGATAACCAGCGACGTGAGGGTCTTCTCATGTGCTTCTCTGCCATCCGTACGTCTTCTTGGTGAAATATCTGTTCTGCTCTTCTGCCCATTTTTTTTTTTCAACGTTTTTTTTTTTTTTTTTGTTTGTTTTTTTTTTAATTTTTGGGACAGAGAGAGACAGAGCATGAACTGGGGAGGGGCAGAGAGAGAGGGAGACACAGAATCGGAAACAGGCTCCAGGCTCTGAGCCATCAGCCCAGAGCCTGACGCGGGGCTCGAACTCACGGACCGCGAGATCGTGACCTGGCTGAAGTCGGACGCTTAACCGACTGCGCCACCCAGGCGCCCCTCTGCCCATTTTTACAATAAGCTCTTTGTTTCTTACCGGCGAGCTCTGAGACACACTCTGTAGACATTTGCAGACACGCTGACTGCAGTCTTTTGTCAGATGCGTGACTAGCGTATATCGTCTCCTAGTCTGTATCTTGTCACTTCAGCCTCTCGATAATGCCGCGTGCAGAGCAAAACTTTTGATTTTGGCGAAGTTCAGGTTACCAAGTTTTTCTTTTATGATTCATGCCTTTAGTGCCACCCCTGAGAGCACTGTGTCTCATTCCAGGCCACGAAGATTTCGTCAATGATTTGTCATCAAAGTTAATAGTGTATATTTCATGTTCGGATCAGTGATACGTTTGGAGATAAGTTTTTGCGTATGGGTTAGTTTTTGTTCCAGTTTCTTTTGGTAGGTTTGGTTTGCCTCTGAGTTGTTGCCACACCATTTATTGAAAAGACCGTACAGCCCCTACTGGATTTCCTTCTCATAATCCTTTGTGAGAAATAAATCTGCCGTATTTTTCAGGTCTATTTCTGGACTCTATGTTCTGTTGCATTTATCTGTGTGTCTATCCTTCACCAAAACCATACTATCTTGATTACTGTTGCTTTATGTTAAGTCTTTTCTTTTAAAGATTTTTTTATTCTTTATTATTTTTTAAAAGTTTCTTTTACTTATTTTGAGAGAGAGAGCATTGGAGGCAGAGAGAGAGAGACAGAGACAGAGAATCCTAACCAGGCTCCACACTGTCAGCATGGAGCCCGATGTGGCGCGTGAACTCACGAAATGTGAGATAAAGACCTGACCAGAAATCAAGAGTCGGTTGCTTAACTGGCTGAGCCACCCAGGTGTCCCACCTTGTGTTAAGTCTTGAAATTAGATACTTTCCAAAGAATAAGAGAAATACTGACAAACCATGTATCTGATAAGACACTGGTCCAAAGTATTTTTAAAAAATCATACAATTCAACAATAAAAAGATAAAAGAATTTTTAATAGACATTTCTCTAAGGTATACAAATGATCAGTAAGTTCATGAAAAGATGCTCAACATCATTACTCATGAGGGAAATGCAAATCAAAACCAAAAACAGGTTCCACTTCACACCCCCTAGGATGGCTATGATCAGAAAGACGAAATGCCAAGTGTTGACTAGGGTGTGGAATCGGGATCTTTACGTGCTGTTGGTAAGAATGTTCCCCCATGACCAAACTGACTATTCTACTCCGAGGTACATCCCGTTGGTAAGAATGTTCCCACATGACCAAACTCACTATTCTACTCCGAGGTACATCCCCAAGAGAAATGAAAACATAAGGTCACACAGGAGCTTGTATGTTCATAGCTACATCATTCGTAGTAGCCAAAAAGTACAAACGACCCAAAAGTCCATCAGCTGATGCGGGATAATCCATGCAAAGAAATAGTGTTGAGTCACAAAAGGGAATGAAGTACCGATACGTGAACGAACCTTGAAAACACACAAGTTGTATGATTCCATTCATATGAAATGTCCAGAACAGGGATATCGATAGAGAAGGAAAGTAGCTTAGGTAGTTTAGACACGGGGAGTTGGAGGGTGTGGCTGCTAGGGTGTGGAGTTTCTTTTGGGGTGATGAAAACATTCCAACATAGGAGCGCCTGGGTGGTTCGGTCGGTTAAATGTCTGACTTTGGCTCAGGTCATGATGTCACGGTTCGTGGATTCAAGCCCCGCGTGGGACTCTGTGCTGACAGCTCGGAACCTGGAGCTGCTTCGGATTCTGTGTCTCCCTCTCTCTGCCCCTCCCCTGCTCATGCTCTGTCTCTCTCTCTCTCACTCTCTCAAAAATAAATCAGCGTTAAAAAAATAATAAAATAAAATAGATCGTGGTAATGGTCGTATAACTCCCTGAATCTAAAAACGCACGCTTTAAATAAGTGAAGTGCCTGCTGCGTAACTTGTACCTCGTTACAGCTGTGAAAGGGTCGCATAATGTCACTCCTCCCACTTTATTCTTCATTTCCAAAATGGTGTTAGTTATTCTAGTTCCTTTGCCTTTCCATATGAATTTTAGAGGCAGCCAAAGAGGTATCCGCACAAAATCCTGCTGGACTTTTTTTATAGAATTAGAAACTCCTGTATAGGGAGTTTTCGTCACGGATATTTTGCGAAACTATTCTTAGAGAAAATTTGGCTTGGACGAGCCCTTTGAAATGGAGAACACGTACGCCAGGCACCGTGCTGCTGTTTTATTCACGTCGCCGTGCTCATTTCTTCTATACCTGAGATGTGAGACGGTGGGAGAGTCAGGGGTTGAGGGTGGGAGCAGCATCTGACGGATGCCCCGTCAGCCCTGCAGACAAGGTAAGGCTCTCTCCCTGCGTGTGTCCCGGAGGGAGAGTCTGCCTTCCCAGACCGAAGTATGTCCTTCTCCTTCCTGGTCTCTCCTTTATTTACATTTCACAGCTGCCCCCTCTTTTTTTAAATTAAGTTTATTTATTTGTTTTGATAGAGAGAGACAGAAAGGGAGAGAGAGAGTCCCAAGCAGGCTCCTTGCTGTCAGCGTGGAGCCCCACAATGGGCTGGAACTCACGAATTGTGACATCATGACCTGAGTGGAAACCGAGAGTCGGCTGCTCAACAGACTGAGCCACCCAGACGTCCCAGCTGCCCCTTCTTTTTACGAGACGGTGTTCCCCTGTCCTAGGGGCGTGCCCACCGTCCCTTGGCTTTATGATTGTTTGCTAACTGTCCTGAGAAGTGATGCTGCCAACCCCAGGGGGCCCCAGGATGTTTGCCTGGAGTGTGGCTGTGCCTCTCTGGGTTCATCCGAGACTGAGATGAGCCCAGCCATCCTTGGTCTTCCCTTGCTGTCTCTTGATTCGGAAGGAAAGTCCAGCACCACCTCAGGCTCGCAAGCCTATATAAGGGTGTGTAAGGCTGTGCTGCTCCTTTCGGTTTCTAGAAAGGAGAGGCAGGGAGAGGCAGCGGGAGAGACGGAGGTGGACAGACAGACTGACAAACAAAAGAGAATGTGTGAGTGAGAAGAGGCTGAGGGTCAGAGGGAAGGTCAGGCAGAGGTAGGTAATCTGGAGTCTCCGGGGTGAAGCACAGAGAGGTGTCAGTGAGGAATGTGCCTGGGAGAATCCCTCCAGCTGTGGCATCTGGGGAAACTGTGGCCAGAAGACCCTGGAGGGCTGCCCTGTCCCCTAACAGTAGGTAATGACCATGGATTCCAGGATCCCACTCCCAGGCAGCTGTCTCCCCTATGGCGGATGATCCTCACCTCCCTTCGGTCCTCCAGGGCCTCCTCTTTCCATCCTGGCAGAACCCCCACCCCATCCTTCGCCTCTGCAAGGAGAGGGAGCCACAGGAGGCCTCTTTGTTCCTCAAATTCCAAGCCCCACAAACCATCGTTTTGAGCAAACGTCCCGTTCTCTTTTCCTTTTTTTCATTTTGAACTGTAGCACAGGGCACACAGTGGAGCTTCATGAGTTGTTATAAAGCAGATACTGAGCGCCCCGATCCTCCTGAAAGGTGATCCCACCCTGACTTAGCTTCTTGCTTCTCAATCTCTTTTTACCGCCCAAACGTGCACCCTTCGGCACTTCAGTTTTTTCTGCCTCCCTTTGGCCTTCAGATACACGGAACCATACCATGTGCCCTCTTTCACGTCTGCCTTCTTTCACCCGTGTCTGTGAGATGCCGGCCACGTTGTGGGGAGTACGTTTGCATCGCTGTGCTGTATCTCCTTGTAGGAACAGACCTCAGGTCATCCACTGTGCTGGGGATGGATGTTGCTTGCTAGGTCTTGGCTATTAGGAATAACGCAATGAACATTCTTGCACGTGTCACTGGATGGCCACGTGCCTGCACGTCTATGGGGTGCGTTCCCAGGATTGCTGGTTCTAGGGGCATGCGTATTTTTAGCTGTAGCGGATAATGCCAGACTTCTCTCCAGGTAGGTGTACCACCTCGCAGCCCTGCCAGCGGTGCATGGGCTACCCTTCCAAGCATTTCCTGTGGTTGGTCTGCCGCTCTCCTTAGCTTTTGGCTTTTCTGATGGGTGTGTAGTAGTGTCTCATGTGGTCTTAACTTGCATTTTCCTGGTGACCAATGAGGTCGGGCCCCTGTTCACACATTTGCAGTTCAACTGAATTTCCTCTTCAAAAAAATTTTTTTTTTAATTTGAGTGTAGTTGACACACAATATTGCATTAGTTCCAGGCATAAGATTTCCCTGTTTTTTTTGTTTTGTTTTGTTTTATTTTTGCAGTATCCAACTCATGCCTGTTTGTCTACTGTGTTGCTAGTTTTACTGATTTATAAGAATTTAAAATATATTCTGGATATAAGTTCCTGGTCAGTTTTCTGTCATTATCTTCCTCAACTCTGCTGTTTGCCTCCACTCTCTTAATACTGTTCTTGGTTGAACAGAAGTGTATCATTTAGTTATTTAGTTAGCAGTCAAATTTCGTTATTTTTTGGTCCTATTTAAAAATGCTGGGGGCACCTGGGTGGCTCAGTCGATTGGGTGGCAGACCCACTCAGGTCATGATCTCACAGCTCCTGAGTTCGAACCCCACATCGGGCTCTGTGCTGACAGCTCAGATCCTGGAGCCTGCTTTAGATTCTGTATCTTCCCCCTCTCTCTGCCCCTTTCCTGTTTAGGCTCTGTCTCTCTCTCTCTCAAAAATAAATAAACATTTAAAATAAAAAAATAAATAAAAATGCTGTACCTAGGGCACCTGAGTGGCTCAGTCACCTAAGCATCTGACTCTTGATGTCGGCTTGCGTCATGATCTCACAGTTTGTGAGTCCAAGCCCCATGTTGGGCTCCCCGGCTGACGGTGCAGAGCCTTCTTGGGATTCTCTCTCGCCCTCTCTCTCTCTCTGCCCCTCCCTTCCTCATGCTCGCACCGTCTGCCTTTCAAAATAAATGAATTTGGGGTGCCTGGCTAGCTCAGTCAGTTAGGCATCTGACTTCAGCACCACGACCTTGCGGTTGGTGAGTTTGAGCCCCAAATCGTGCTCTCTGCTGTCAGTGCAGAGCCAGCTTCGGATCTTCTGTGTGTGTGTGTGTGTGTGTGTGTGTGTGTGTGTGTGTGTCCCTTCCCCACTCATGTGCTCTATTTTAAAAATAAACATTTATTTTTTTTTCTAAATTTTTTTTAACGTTTATTTATTTTTGAGACAGAGAGAGACAGAGCATGAACGGGGGAGGGTCAGAGAGAAGGAGACACAGAATCTGAAACAGGCTCCAGGCTCTGAGCTGTCAGCACAGAGCCTGACGCGGGGCTCGAACTCACGGACCGCGAGATCATGACCTGAGCCGAAGTCAGCCGCTTAACCGACTGAGCCACCCAGGCACCCCAAATAAATAAACATTTAAATAAACAAACAAACTTTTAAAAAAATGTACCTTTCGGGGTACCTAGGTGGCTCAGTCGGTTAAGTGTCCAACTTCAGCTCAGGTCATGATCTCACGGTTCATGAGTTCGAGCCCCAAACTGGTCTCTGTGCTCACAGTGTGGAGCCTGCCTGAGATTCTCTCTCTCTCCCTCTCTCTCTCCGCCCCTCCCTGGCTTGTACTTTCTCTCTCTCCCTCAAAATAAATAAATAAACTTAAAATAGAAGAGAGATTCTCTTGTAAAAGAAAAATGTTGTATCTTTCTATTTAGAAAAGCCAAGTGTCCATCAATGGATGAATGGGTAAACAAATTCTGATATTTCCATTCGATGAGATATTACTCAGCCATAAAAATGAGGCACTGACACCTGCTACAAGTGGGTGAACCTTGAAAACATGCTACTCAGTGAAAAGCCAAACAGCAAAGACCACATACTGTGTGATTCCGTCTGCGTGGAATGCCAGGAAAGCAGATGAGCGGGTGCCAGGGGCTGGGGGGGGGGGCAATTCATAAAGGGTACTAAGTTTCCTTTTGGGATAATGGACATACTCCAGAACCAGGCAGTGATGATGGTCGCATACCGTTGTGAACATACAAAATGGCACCAAATTGTTCACTGTGAAATGGTTAATTTTGCATTATGTGAATTTTGCTCCAGTTTTCTACAAAGTGAAATAAGTGTTGGGCCAAGGTGAAGAGAAACTTCCGTGCTAGCTTTCTAAGAACTTCACCATTTAGTCTTTTAAGTCAGGCAACAGTCGACGTGGGACATGAGACGTGCTGTGGTTCTTACTGACATTGATCACCTGCCTTCTGCGTTCTGGATACAGCACCAAACACTCTCCATGTGTGTTTGCCCTCACAGGTCTCTGTGGGAGAAGCTTTCTTTTATTATCATTACATGATTTAAGATAAGGAAATCGAGGCACAGGAGAGTTATGAAACGTTAAAGTTTCAGTGAAGGAGGGAAACACCCCAGTGGGTAGACGAGACCTAAGTTTTGTGCGGGCCAGACTGCAGGCTCTTTGGGGCTCAGACAAGTCTCTTCTGTCTCTGGGCCTCGGTTCCCCTGCCTGTGACACAAGGAGCCTGAGCTTGGGCAGTGCTCCTGCTGGACGCTGAGACCTGCTGGAATTGGCTGAACTCCAAGCCCTGGGCTCACCCAGAGTTTGTGTAGTTGGGGCTGAGCTCAGAGGATCCTGGTCACTCAGCAGAAGGCCGTGATGGGGTCCACAGACCCTTCCCGAGAGTAGCCCCTGGCTGGCCCTGAGCAGGGTAATTAACCTTGTAAACCCCAGTTCTACATTTGCAACCTCTCAGGTTGGGTATGAATAGCCCCCACCTCACTGCTAGGAGGGATAATCTGTCACCATAGGACCGCAGAACATGGCAGCGTGAATTCAAGGTTATCATAGCTACTACTGTGAGTGGGTGATTCTTTCTGGGCAGGAACACTGCTGCCGAGAAGGTGGAGGGGTCGAGGTGGGTCCGAGATAGGGTGTGTGAGCCCTGCCTGGCCCTCTGACAGACAGTGGCGGCTCCACTGGGCCCAGAACAAGTGGCAGGACTGATAAGGCCTCCTGGCCCTGGCCAGAGGGGACCCAGGTTGGGTGTGCGGGTTTGGAATTTACATTTCCAAGAATCGAGTTGTCTTCAAAAATTAGGTTACTGAACAGAATTATTTAAGTGTATAGTGAGGACACAGAGGTGTGGGGTGTTAGCAGGGAAGAGTTGGAAGATGTGAGCAAAGGTTGGCCCTGGGCACATCATTGTCCAGGAAACTGTGAGGGCTTTGGGGTAGGACCACACTTAGAGACCACCTGCTCCCAATCCTGTTACAGGTGCGGAGGCCCAAAGCAGGGCCAGCCTACCCCCGGGTCCCTCCAGCTGCTGGCACCTGCCGGATTGTCCAGGAAGTGACAATGTGCTCTGATTTCTGTAACAGCCCAACGAGGCAGGCCAATGTGGACTCTGAGACGCTGCCAGTGAGGGTGGTGTGCGATTCGGACCTCTGCTCTCTCCAGTCCGGCCCTGGATAGCCTTGCACCCGAGCCCTGCTAGGGCAGCCTGGGAAGGCATCCATGCAGGACCTCTGTGGCCGGGGTCCTAGTGGTCCCCCTTTACCTTTCATGGATCCCAGTACTCATTACTTGATAAGATTCTAACTATATAGCCAGAAAAATAAACAACAAATGCTCTTGTGAAAGCTGCTAGCAGGAAGCAGGCCCTGAGGGGGTGATTGGAGAAGGGTAGTTTCCTCCAAATCTGGGACTTCCCCCAGAGTTCTGGGGTCAAGAGACTGCCCAATGGGGGGCAGCAACACGGCCAGGGAAATTGGAGGAAGGGGGCCTGCGACAGAGTCCTAGACCTCACATGTGAGTACTGGGCAGAGTCCCAGGGCCCCTGTGGACAGGCCCCCATGACCACAGCTGGCCACTCCCCCAGACACAAATCCCTTCCCTTTCCTCAGCCTCGCCTCCTGCTTCCGTGCCCTTACTCCCATTTCAGGGCCATTCCTGGGAACTGTGAGAGAACTCAGAAGCCTTTTTTTTTTTTGAGAGAGAGAGAGAGAGAGAGAGAGAGAGAGAGAGAGAGAGAGACTGTGAGCAGGAGAGGTGTGCAGTTTTCGTATATTCAGAGGATTGTGCAACCATTACCACAATCAATTTTAGAATGTTTTCATCACCCCAAAAGAAACTCCACACCCTAGCAGCCACACCCTCCAACTCCCCGTGTCTAAACTACCTAAGCTACTTTCCTTCTCTATCGATATCCCTGTTCTGGACATTTCATATGAATGGAATCATACAACTTGTGTGTTTTCAAGGTTCGTTCACGTATCGGTACTTCATTCCCTTTTGTGACTCAACACTATTTCTTTGCATGGATTATCCCGCATCAGCTGATGGACATTTGGGTCGTTCACACTTTTAAAAAAATTTTTTAACGTTTATTTATTATTGAGAGACACAGAGACACAGAGCGTGAGCCCCTAGGGGAGGGGTAGAGAGAGTGGGAGACACAGAATCTGAAGCGGGCTCCAGGCTCTGAGCTGTCAGCACAGAGCCCGACGCGGGGCTAGAACCCACAAACTGCGAGATCATGACCCAATCCGAAGTCAGTCACCTAACCGACTGAGCCACCCAGGAGCCAACTGAACCACTTTTTGGCTACTACGAATGATGTTGCTATGAACATACAAGCTCTTGTGTGATCTTATGTTTTCATTTCTCTTGGGGATGTACCTCGGAGTAGAATAGTTAGTTCGGTCACGCAGGAACCCTAGGTTCAACCTTTTGAGAAACTTCCTGTTTTCCACCGTGGCCGCACCACTTTACATTCTTACCAACAGCACGTAAAGATCCCAATTCCACACCCTAGTCAACACTTGGCATTTCGTCTTTCTGATCATAGCCATCCTAGGGGGTGTGAAGTGGAACCTGTTTTTGGTTTTGATTTGCATTTCCCTCATGAGTAATGATGTTGAGCATCTTTTCATGAATTCGCTGGCCATTTTTCTGTATTCTTTGGATAAATGTCCTTTCACATCCTTTGCCCGTTTTTCTTAAGTTTATTTAATTTTAGTAATATCTACACCCAACATGGGTCTCAAACTCAGGACTCTGGAGATCAAGTCACACACGACCTGCTGAGCCAGCCGGGCACCTCTCTGCCCATTTTTCAGTTGGTTGTCTTTATTTTGAGTTGTAAGTTTTTTGTTTGTTTGTTTGTTTTTTGTTTTTAACATTCTGGATACAATTCCCTTATATGATTTGCAAATATTTTCTCTCATTCTGTGGGTGCTCTTTTTACTTTCTTTGGTGGTGCTCTTTGAGGCATAAACGTTTTTAATTTGCTAACTCCAATTATTTTTTCTTTAGCCACTTGTGCATTTGGTGTCTTATCTAAGAAACCCTTGCCTAGTCCAAGGACAAGAGGGTTTACTCCTATGTTTTCTGGTAAGAGTTTTATGCTGTTAGCTCTTAACTTAGGTCTATGATCCTTGTGAGAGATTTTTTTACTTTCTGACTTTACTACTTTACAAGTCTTAAGTCTGAACTTTCTGTCCAAAGGAAGTGTTAGAGTGAAAAAAGCAACATTTTAGGGGCCTGGGTGGCTCAATCCGTTGAGCATCCGACTCTAATTATCACTTCAGGTGTGGTCTCCCTGTGGTCAGAGGAGCCACTCTCAGCATAGAGCCTGCTTGGGAATTCTCTCTCCCTCCCTCTGCCCTTTTCCCCCTCACGTGCTCTCTCTCTCTCTCTCTCTCTCTCTCCCAAATTAAATAAATAAATAAATAAATAAATAAACAAACAAACATACATTAAAAAAAAAAGAATGCAACATTTTGATACAGCCTGCTGGAACCCCAAAGGCACACCCCAGCCACACCTTCCCTTTCACGCTGGTGGGCGGACCCCGTCCGCACTCTGGACAAACAGGCGGCCTGCAGGGTGCGCCCAGCTTCCCTAGAAGGCCTCGCGCCTGCGCAAAGGTCGCCTGCGCCTGCGCACTCAGCACCCATCTGCGCGCAGGCTCCTTTTGAGCTGGTCCTTGGCCCTGACTCCGAGGCCTTGCGAGCTTCGGAAGACGCGCCGGGTGGTTCGTGGGTTTGGAAGCTCCGGGCGCCCCGCATTTCTGCGACCTCGGGCGCGTCCTGGTCAAGCCCCCTCAGCCCCGTCCTGGGAGCCTCCTCCTCAAGCACCCTTACCTGGTCCCAGCCGGTCCTCCTGGGAGCCCCCACCTCGCCTCTGCCCTGGGCCCTGTGGCCCCTCCCCCACCCCGGCCTCCTTCCCCGGCCCGGCCCGGCCCGGCCCGTCCTCCTCGGAGCCCGCTCCCCGCCTCCGCCCCGGGCCCTCCGGCCCCTCCCCCACCCCGGCCCCCAACCCGGTCCCAGCCTGTCCTCCTCGGAGCCCCCACCCCGTCTCCGCCCACCGCAGGATGGGCGACAACACCAGCCCCATCAGCGTGATTCTGGTGAGCTCGGGCAGCAGGGGCAATAAACTGCTGTTCAGGTATCCCTTCCAGAGAAGCCAGGAGCACCCGGCGTCCCAGGCAAGTAAGTGAGCGCCGGCAGAGGCACTGGCGCTCCCGGGCGTGCGCCCGGCGGCAGGATCGGAGCAACGCACGGAGGCGGCTCCCTTCCCTCCCCGCCTCGCACGTTGAAACTGAAGTCGTTGACCTTTTCTTTTCCTGATCATGTAGTCAGTGCCTACTCATTAGAGTATTTGAAAAGTACGGAAGAGTAAAAGCAGAGAAAACTCACTCAGTTCAACATGCCAAAGGCATTATTGCTAACGTTCGTCAGTACCTCCAGCCTTTTAAGAATATGTAGAAGTACTGTATGAATGTATTCAGCTTGGAACAAACACGAAATGACAGGTACATCTGAAGTTTCCCGCCTTCTGCTCCTTCCCTATCGCAGGGATGACCGCTTGCCATTTGGGCGGTTGTCCCTCCTGTACAGATATGTATGCAGAGAAAAGCAGTGCCTTGTGTTGGGGATTTCCCCCCCCGCACGATACATCGTTCTGCAGTTGCTCTGTTTTCCAGTAAACGATCTTCCTTGGAGCACTTTTCCAGTTTATAAAGAGATCACCCTCACTCATACGGCTGCACATAAGAACATAATAGACATTTAGGTTGCTTGCAATTTTTCACTATCATGAATGTGCAGTTCCCGATTTATATTTTGTTTTAAGTTTACTTTTAAATTTGTTAACATGGTACACAGTTTTAAAGGTACAAAGGGGTATAGAGGATGAAAAGAAAGTTCTTTCCCACCATTGATCCCTAGCCACTCATTTCCCCTTATAGGGGCAGCTGCTATTACCATTTTCCTGTGTATTTTTCCCGAACCTTCTGTGTGAATATACGCATATACACACATTTTCTTTCCTTTGTTTTATTTATTTATTTTTTGTAGTAATCTCTAAACCCAATGTTGGGCTGGAACTCAGGACGCCGAGATCGAGAGTCCCATGTTCTTCAGAGTGAGCCAGCCAGGCGCACCCACACATTTTATTTTATTTTATTTTATTTTATTTTATTTTATTTTTTTATCTTATTTTATTTTTTAAAGTTTATATTATTTTATTTTTGAGAGAGAAGGACAGAGAGGGAGAGTGAGAATCCCAAGCAGGCTCTGCACTGTCAGCTTAGAGCCTGGTGTGGGGCTTGATCTCATGAACCATGAGATCATGACCTGAGCCGAAAGCAAGCGATGGATGCTTAACTGACTCAGCCACCCGGGTGCTCCTACATGTTGTATTTTCTAAGCAGAAGTGAACACACTGTGCACACTTTTCTGCCATGTTGTTTTCATGTTCACTTTACATCTTGGATTTAGGTTCAGAATGATCAGAATCATGGGATGAACACACTGATTTATTCATTTAGGCCTCTGTTGATAGGCTTTTGGCTAATACAAACAGTGTGAATGTCTTTTCTGTATACAATATCATTTTTCAGAATATAGGGTCAATTCCCCACAGTGGGATGGTTGGATCTAGGGAAAAATGAACATATTGATCTTCAGTAGATCAGATTTTTCTGTCTTTGTTAGTGAGATGGGTGAAGTGTCTGATCGTGATTTACATGTGCGTTTGTCTTAATGACAGAGAGCATGTTTTCCTCTTTTCACGGCCATTTGGATTTCCTTTTTTTTTTTTTTTTTTAATATTTTTTTTAACGTTTATTTAGTTTTGAGACAGAGAGAGACAGAGCATGAACGGGGGAGGGTCACAGAGAGAAGGAGACACAGAATCTGAAACAGGCTCCAGGCTTTGAGCTGTCAGCACAGAGCCCAACGTGGGGCTCGAACCCATGGACCGTGAGATCATGACCTGAGCCGAGGTCCGACGCTTAACCGACTGAGCCACCCAGGCGCCCCTGGATTTCCTTTTTAGTGAATGACGTACTCATAACCTTTGCCTAATTTCATCTTGGGTTTATTTTTTCCTTATAGATTTGAAGGAGCTCTTTAAATATTTAGGATAAAATAGGCCTTTTTCTGTGACAAAGCCACACATTCGTAGCCAGTTTGCTTCTGTGTGGTTCTTGCCGCATAGAATTTTGATTTTTATGGAGTCAGGTTTTCAGTCTGTTCTTTTGGAGTTTCTGAGTTTTGTTAAATGTAGAAAGGCGTTCTGTTCCTCAAGGTTAATGGAAAGAAACAAGACCTGTCTCGTGTTTTTCTGTCTCATATTTACTATATGTGTATTTTTTAATGTGTTTCTCTTGGTGTAAGTTGGACGCTCCTGGTAGGAGTTGGTGTCTTCTGCACACTTGCCGAGAGTGAGTTGTGTGTGCACCTCCCGGAGCCTTCTGAAGCAGGTGCTATGATGGGTGAGGAAGGATGTGGGAACATGGGGCTTCAGAGTGGTTGCTTCCAGAGCCAGCATAATTGTCTCTTCTCTCAGTGACTGGTTCTGCTGCCTTTCTCGCATACTCAACTCCCTGTTTATTCTTGACCTTTCATCTTTCCCAGCGATGTGGGTTCCACGCTGCTGAATTACTGTAACTTTACACTGTGTTATACTTTCAGATAGGATTAGTCGCTTATCGTTACTTCTCTTTTTCAGCACTGTCCTGGCTGTTCTTGCTTACTGTTCCCGGTGAACATGAGTACTGAATATACTGGGCCCTTCTCCCAGACTGTTGGTGGTGTTGTGGGAATCATGTCAAATGTATGGGTTAACTGCAAAAAAATGACATCTTTGTGTTGAGTCCCCCTACTCAAGAGCATAGCATGTTTGCTTTCATTCTTGTCTCCCTTGCTAGCATTTCTGATTTCCTCATGGACCACTTGCCCGTAATGAACTGAAAAAAAATTTTTTTAGAGGGAGGGGAGGGTAGGTGATGGGCATTGAAGAGGGCATCTTTTGGGATGAGCACTGGGTGTTGTATGGAAACTAATTTGACAATTTCATATATAAAAAAAAATAATTAAAAAAATGCAAAAAAAAACCCCTAAAGATCCACATTCAAATAATAAAAAAAAAATTTTTTTTAATGTTTATTTTATTTTAGAGAGAGAGACAGACAGACAAGAGTGTGAGCAGGAGAGGGCCAGAGAGAGAGGGAGACACAGAATCCGAAGCAGGCTTCAGGCTCTGAGCTGTCATCACAGAGCCCAACACGGGGCTCGAACTCACAAACCAGGAAATCATGACCTGAGCCAAGGCCAGATGCTTAACCCATTGAGCCACCCAGGTGCCCTGCCTATAAGGAACTTCTTAAGTTCATCCCAAATTCTTTAAACTGTATTGCTCTGGTAAGGTATGTGAAGGATATTGGTATATGGACATTGAAAAATTTTTTTCTTTAGCCTGTGCTTTTTCCAACCTAGTTGTCATCGTATACTGAGAGGGTGTGTGTGTGTGTGAGATTTTTTTTTTTTTTTAAACTAAACGTAGTGGTAGCAAAAACATTTCCTATGTTATAATTCCTTGAAAACTGTAACTTGTGGGAAAAAAATGTTTGTTATGGTAAAAAATATATATGTGGGGCACCTGGATGGCTCAGTTGGTTAAGCATCCGACTCTTGATTTTGGCTCAGGTCATGATCTCAGGGTTTGTGAGATCAAGCCCCACAGTTGGCTCTGCACTGATAGCATGGAGCCTGCTTGGGATTCTCTGTCCCTGCCCCTGCTCACGCTGTCTCTCTCTTTCTCAAAATAAATAAATAAACACACACACACAAAAGGGGTGATATATTATAATACAAGTGTATATACATATTATGAAAGTTGCCATTTTAACCATTTTTAAGTTTACAGTTTGGTGGCATTAGTTTCATTCACCATGATTAATTCACTGCATTATGCACCTATCACCACTGTGTATTTCCAGAATTTTCCTCACCTCAAACTGAAATATGTAACCATTTAGCAATAATCCAATTTCCTCTGCCCTCAGCCTCTGGTAATCTCTAAACTACTTTCTGTCTCTCTTGAGTTTTGCCCACTGTAGGTATTTCATATAAGTGTAGTATTTGTCCTCTTGTGTCTGATTTCTTTTACTTAGCATAATGTTTCCAAGTTCTTCCATGTTTTAACATGTATCAAAACTCTGTTCCTTTTTGGGGTGCCTGGGTGGCGCAGTCGGTTAAGCGTCCGGCTTCAGCCAGGTCACGATCTCGCGGTCCGTGAGTTCGAGCCCTGCGTCAGGCTCTGGGCCGATGGCTCGGAGCCTGGAGCCTGTTTCCGATTCTGTGTCTCCCTCTCTCTCTGCCCCTCCCCCGTTCATGCTCTGTCTCTCTCTGTCCCAAAAATAAATAAAAAACGTTGAAAAAAAAAAAAATTAAAAAAAAAAAAACAAAAAAAAACTCTATTCCTTTTTATGGCCATTGTGTGTATATATGCCACGTTTTTGAAGCCATCACTTTTTTTTTTTTACTTGCTTTATTTTTTATTTTCTTAAATTTACATCCAAATTAGTTAGCATTTAGTGCAACAGTGATTTCAGAGTAGATTCCTTAGTGCCCCTTCCCCATTTAGCCCATCCCCCTCCCTCAACCCCTCCGGTAACCCTCAGTTTGTTCTCCACATTTATGAGTCTCTTCTGTTTTGTCCCCCTCCCTGTTTCTATATTATTTTTGTCTCCCTTACCTTATGTTCATCTGTTTTGTCTCTTAAAGTCCTCATAGGAGTGAAGTCATATGATTTTTGTCTTTCTCTGACTGACTAATTTCACTTAGCATAATACCCTCCAGTTCCATCCACGTAGTTGCAAATGGCCAGATTTCATTCTTTTTGATTGCCGAGTAATATTCCACTCTGTGTGTGTGTGTATATATATACATACCACATTTTTTTTATCCATTCATCCATCATTGGACATTTGGGCTCTTTCCATACTTTGGCTGTTGTTGATCGTGCCGCTATAAACGTGGGGGTGCACGTGTCCCTTTGAAACAGCACACCTTCATCCCTTGGATAAACGCCTAGCAGTGCCATTGCTGGGTCGAAGGGTAGTTCTGTTTTTAGTTTTTTGAGGAACCTCCATGCTGGTTTCCAGAGTGGCTGCACCAGCTTGCATTCCCACCAGCAGTGCAAAACAGACCCTCTTTCTCCACATCCTCGCCAACATCTGTTGTTGCCTGAGTCGTTAATGTGAGCCATTCTGACAGGTGTGAGGTGGTATCTCATTGTGGTTTTGATTTGTATTTCCCTGATGATGAGCGATGTTGAGCATTTTTTCGTGTGTCACTTGGCCATCTGGATGTCTTCTTTGGAGAAGTGCCTGTTCATGTCTTTTGCTCTTTTCTTCACTGGATTATTTGTTTTTTGGCTGTTGAGTTTGATAAGTTCTTTATAGATTTTGGATACTAACCCTTCATCTGATATGTCATTTGCAAATATCTTCTCCTATTCTGTCGGTTGCCTTTTAGTTTTGCTGATTGTTTCCTTCGCTGTGCAGTTTTTTATTTTGATGAGGTCCCAGTAGTTAGAGGCCATTACTTTTGATGTATCCACAAACCTGCGTGTGGATGGATCCTCTTTTCTTAGCCACTCTCCCCCTTTTGCCCTCAGATAAGCCTCGTAGCAGATACGCCGTCAACAACACTGGAGACCATGCCGACGACCAGGATGGTGATTCCAGGTAAGGGCTTTACAGTCACTCCGTGATGGGGCTGTCGTGCCCCTTGGCCTGGGCAAAGCCCTACCTCCTGTTGACCCAGAGGTTTTCTCCTGTGACAAACCTGGTGTCCTTTTATTCCATTTGTAGGGGTTTCAGGTTGTGCAGAACTGGGATTGTGTTGCCAGTCTCGGCCTTGCTGCGTAGTTTGTTCCATGTTCCAGCTGTGGACTGGTTGGTTGCTCAAGGAGATTGGAAAACAGATGAGGCTAGAGGGAACGCTATCTACCATGAGAGGAAGATGGAGAAAATCAGTCCCCAGTGCTGTCCTCAGAATTGACTTCTCAAGCATGTGCCCAGAGGGCACATGTAGGTGCTTGGGGCAGCCCAGCCTGCTCATGGGGTGATGTGGGCTGAGAGCCAGGGCTGATGTGACCCTTGCTCTTTTAGGGCACGGATGAAAGGCAGGTCCTGGTCCTTCCTGTGTGTGCTCCCCTGCTTGTCCTGGGAGATGCCGTCAGGGTGGCAAACATAAGAAATGACCACGTCTGCTTTACATTCATTTTAAGGCTTAGTAAATGGTACTACCAGCTAAAGGAGGGTTATAAATTGCCTGCCCTCGGTGCCTCTAAACACAGCTGGGGCCTGCATGCAGTAAAGGACTCAGCTTCAACTGTTCCATGGCAGAATAGCTGAGGTCCCTTCCTGGGCCTTTGCCATGGCGTGAGCTAGCACTGTCTCCCTCAGGCCTCTTGACAAGACACCATATCCGCCATGGTGTTGTGCAGTTCCACAATTGTGGTTTTTACCCTTTTTTGTGAGGGTATATGGGGCCTCTGGCATGGCCAGTGACTGTCTCTGAGGGGAGCAAGCTTTGGAAGAGAGACCAGCAGGAGAGGGCAGGGGGTGTGGGGGATTATTGGACATCCCATGTTCTGCTTGATGTAGAAGGCTGTGGTCTTCTTGTCCTCTGAGGTCGGCCACTTGGAACAAACTCTCGTTTGTTACAGGTGCATAGAAAGCACTTTGCTCCTTCTCGTGGGGTGGGTGCATTTTGTCTTCTGCCTGCAGCATAGATTCATCTAGAGCAGGGCTGGCCTGCCCTTCTCCCTCCAAGCTCCATAGGTTTGAGGCTCGGGCCGCTGAAGCAGAAAGCGCCGTTGGAGCAGTCTGTGTGGCTTTCCTAGGAGGCTGGCAGCACCTGAGCCCTGGAGTTAGCTCTCGGAGGCCTGTAATAAAAGACTAAGAAGATGTTTTTTAAGGAATTATTTTCATATGTAGCATACAGAAGGGGAAAAACCATAGGAAGGGAGCGAGGCATTGTGGGTCTATCAGAATTCTCTGATAAGCTTGTTCAGTAAGAAGAGCAGGTTCCTTATACTCTGTCTGATTAAACTTAAGAATTACTTCATTTGGTAATTTTAGCACATGACAGCACTCCCCGCCTGCTGTGTTTTCAGAGATACTGGTTAATACCCAGCTTTTTTTTGTCCCGTTGGCCTGCCAAAGCCTCTGACACCTGGGGGAACCCTGCTGTGGCTCAGACATCTTCCAAAGCAGTACGATTAAGGTGCATCGTACCTTTTGTCTGTGTTCTCCTTGATTGTCTTCTCGAAGGGGCTTTTCTTCTGAAACCAGGAGAATGGTCCTGAGCACTGTTTTGCTAGATTGAAACGATGTTAACGGGCCGCTTGTGTGATGTGTGCGTGTGGTGGAAGACGTCCACGGCCTCAGAGCAGTGAGAATGCAGACCTTTGGTGCCCTGTGTTAAAGTCATCATTTAAGTTGAAATGAAATGAAATTTAGTTCCTCCATTATACTAGCTGCATTTTAATTCTCCGGGGCCACAGGCAACTCATGGCTACTGTACTGAATGGTTCAGATTTAGAGTATCTCCACCACTGTAGAAACTTGGGTTGGACCGCACTGGCTTAGAGCGTGTGCTTAGAGCGTTTTATAAGGTGAATCATTAAGACGATGTGTTTCAGGGGCGCCTGGGTGGCTCAGTCAGTTGAGTGTCTGACTTCAGCTCAGGTCACGATCTCACAGTTTGTGAGTTCAAGCCCCGCATTGGGCTCTGTGCTGACAGCTCAGAGCCTGGAGCCTGCTTCGGATTCTGTGCCTCCCTCCCTCTGCCCTTCCCTGCTCATGCTGTCTCTCTGTCTCTCCAAAATGAATAAACATTAAGAAAAAAAAAAAAAAAAGATGTGTTTCAGGATATAAAAATTAATTGTCAGGTTAACAAAAACTTATATAGACTTCAGTAGGAGGAGAAGAATAAAATGGATATTGTTCATTATCTTTAAGGTTTGAAATTCAGATTTAGAAACGTTGTAGTGTTTCTGTTGGATGAGAGTTAGGGACCACAGAGGTCACGCTTCATAGCATTATGCAGCCCCGACACTGGCAGGGCAAAAACCATCAAGAGAGGTCTTGGAGAAGGCCTGGAGTCTGTCACAAAGGCACGATCCCTCCCAACGTGGAGTGTTCTGGGCACCGTCTTAGAAGGAGAAGCTGGTAGCTTGGCGGAGAGTTGACTTTATTTCAGAACACTCAGAAATCATTTTACTTTAAATTTTTTTTTTTTTTTTTTTTTTTTTATTAATCTGTGTTTTTTTGTGCGTGAGAGAGAGACAGAGCGTGAGCAGGGGAGGGGCAGAGAGAGAGGAAGACACAGAATCCGAGGCAGGCTCCAGGCTCTGAGCCGTCGGCACAGAGCCCGACGCGGGGCTCACACTCACGGACCGGGAGATCGTGACCTGAGCCGAAGTCGGACGCCCAACCGACGGAGCCACCCAGGCGCCCCAGAAATCATTTTACTTTAGACATCATCCGGAAGACCTCGGAACTGTGAAACCTTTTGATTCTCGGTTGGCCTTGAGGGGGTGGTGGGATCGGATGGCACTGCTGCCCTCCTCAGCGACTTGGCCACCTTTCTCTAAGCAGTGGGTCCAGCTTTTTGGCATGTTCACACCCTCAGCTGGATGAGAACCTTAGCCAGGCAAGCTGGGTCCTCCACACCAGGTGCACACGGGGCTCCACCGGGCCTCTCTCCACCAGCTTTGCTTCTACTAGCGTGCAGCTGGACATGTGTTAGAGCCCTGCTGACGCCTGGAAGCCCCTTGTGCAGGTGGACTGGCAGCTCAGTCGGTTAACCATCCGACTCTTGATTCCGGCTCAGATCATGGTCTTACGTTTTATGGGTTCGAGTCCCGCATTGGGCCCTGGTGCTGGCAGTACAGAGCCTGCTTGGGATTCTCCCTCCCTCTCTCTCTCTCTGTCCTCCCTTGCTCATGCTTTCTCTCTCTCCCCCCCACCCCCTCAGAAATAAATAAATAAGTAAGTAAGTAAGTTAAGTAAGTAAAAAAGGTGCCCCTGTTTCCTAGAGCTGAGGTCAGTGTATGGAATGTGGATAAGCAGTGTTGTCCCCAAGCTTGGGCATCCCCTACCCCTTTCCTGACCCAGTCACTGAGTCTACACTGGTGTGTCCACACTGGCACACGCCTGCAGGCAATGTGTTGGGACGAGTGCAAGTTCAGGGTTCCAGGTGTGACTCTCATTTTGCATCCTACGGTATGATCTTGGGCATGTTTCTTAGACCAGGAGCCTCAGTTTTGCCTGTTTGTAAGATGCTGAGGGTGGCAGGGCACCTCTGCCTCCCCCTCGCAGGTCTGGGTATCATGGGAACATCTGTGCCTTGGGGAGAGTACTTGTTGGTGGCTCTGCCTCCCTCAGAGGTGCAGACACAAGTTCATAAGATACGCCACTGAAGGGGGAAGCGGGGCGGGGGGGGGGGGGGGGGGGCGGCGCCTGAGTGGCTCAGTTTGAGTGTCTGACTCTTGATTTCGGCACAAGTCATGATCTCACAGTTTGTGGGATCGAGCCCCACGTCGGGCTCTGTATTGAGTGTGGAGCCTGCTTGGGATTCTGTCTCCCTCTCTCTCTGCCCCTTCCCTGGTCACATTCCTTTCTCTCTCAAAGATAAATAAATGAACTTAAAAAACAAAACAAAACATGCCAGCGGGGTCTGACCTGTCACCTCCACAGCCCAGGGTGGAAATAGAGCACTGCTGACACTTGGAAGCCCCAGATGCTTCTTCTCTTTTGAAACTAGAGGGATTTCGTCGAAGATAAAGGTGGTAGGAGTTGCACTAGGGCTTCTAGGGATTCTGACTTGGTGGCTGATCTTGGAAAGTCCACAAAACATCTTACCCCTTTCTTACTATGTAAACTGATGAGCTGAAGTTTGGGAGCTGTTGAAAAAAGGGGCTCTTGGTTGTGTGTTTCTGTCGTGTGGGTCTTAGGCGTTTCTCAGTGAGAGCCGTGGGGAGCAGCAGGCCCAGCAGGGTGGCACAGCGCTGTGGCAGGCTCTTGTCCCTCCAGTGTTGTCTCCACTCTGGGGTCTGGCCTACTCTCTGTTTGCAGGGTACTGGGAAAGCAGCATGTCCGAGAACACAGGCCTCTGCAGACGAACTTGACTCTTTTAAACATACTCTCTGAAAAACTAAAGTTCATAGCACAGAGGTCTCATCCACCACTACAGATTTGCTGCCGAAGGGCCTGCCGTCCTGTGCTGTGCAGAGGCACGCTGAGTTTGGTTTTGCAGACAGTTACGGCATCTCAAGACGTGGGGCTGCGATGTTCACTGCATTCTACAGTGTTTATAAGGCTTTTCCCTGTGGCGATCTCCCTGGATCTTACTGAGATGGTTTCATCAGAAAGATTAAATGCTTGTGCATGGGTGTCAAGTGAATACGTGTGGTGTTGGGCTCTGACCCAGGTCTTCCAGCCTTGCTCTTGCTTCTGAAGACAGACACTCACTTGTGCTCAGTTTACATGTGGGACTTTGAGCTTTTGTGAGAAAACTGTGGTAAGTCTTCAACTTGGCGAGTGTCTGTGTCTTTTTTCTTGTCCGGTAAGTTGCTTAGCCTTGCCCTCAGCAGTTAATGCTTATGGTGGTACTTTTGCTAGACTTTAACACTTGTTTTAATAAAACAGCCTTGTAACTATTCATGATTTTTAAAATCAGTGTGTTTGTTTGGTCTTGATGGTCCTGTTCCCATTCCAGCGAGCCATGTCCTCCAACCGATGAGCGATTGGTTGCAGGGTAAGCCCAAGACTTCTCCGCCACCTTTCTGTCTTGATTCTTGCTGCCTTCTCTTCTTATAATTGTGCTTAACTGATTGCCCTCGGTGTTGAAAAATGACTAACGAGGCACACAGGCTCTGGCTTGGACCTCACTGCCTGATCCCCCATGAGTGCCCCTGCCCCTTCTCCACCTGGAGTTATTTAGCTATTCCACATTACCTGAGAGGCCAAGGCGAGTTTGGCTGGTACCAGGGAGACTTCTGGGACCAGGCATGCACGTAGACCTCCCCTCCTCCAGGCAGGCACCAGTGGCCCCATGAAGGTGGTAGGCAAGCAGGAACAGGCTCCTCCTCTCCCTAGCCAGCCTCCAAGAGAGACCTCTGATCGTTGCTTCTTCCCTTCATTTCTCAGAGGAGTCACAGGAGGCCTGTCTCAAGGGCTGGGTGCTAAATGTGGTCCTTGGGCTTAGATGCTGTTGTGTGTGCCCATTAGAGGCAAAAATGTTCCTGTGGAGTTTATATGGCACTTCTCCAGGAGGGTGTGGGTAAGTGGGTCCCTCTGTCCCCTTGATGGGGCATCCCCCTGGGTGTTGGAGGTGCATAGAATATCCGTGAGCCCCCCAAAACAGGAGGGGGCAGAGTTGAGTTCCCTTCTATGCTGCCTCTCCCTCCCCCCGGCCCTTTTTCTTTTTCTCTTTTTTTTTTTTTTTTTTTTTTTTTTTTTTTGCCAAGGCAGAGAAAAAGTCCTGCTCCTGAATATTCCGGCAGAAATAGAAGGTTTTCCCTGTTTTCCAGCTGGGCTAATTCATGTTAAGTGCTTTTATTTTTGGAAACAAATATTGTCACTTGTTTTTGTTTTACTTTGCTGTTTATGTCAGTTGTGTCCCCTTCCCCTAAATCTCATGACAGACTCTGTGACTTTGGGCGTGTTATGTCAGCACACACAGTACAGAAAGTATAAGCCCCTCAAGCATTTGCTAAAATCATGAATGTGTAATATTAGGCTGCAGTGAGTGGGTCCTTGAGTGGTCCAGACTAGCTCAGTCAGGCAGAGCAGCCTAACACCCTCCCACTCGCCACCCTAGAGAGGCCTCCTCGAAGGGCCACTCGGCGCAGTGTGGCTTTTAACTTCAGCAGTACATGGCTCTCCAGTTGGTTCCCTCTGTTCTGTCCTTTCTGAATCTAGAGGGGGAAGTGCTTTTTATTTGGCTCCTGGAAAGACACATTTTGGATTTGGATATTTATGAATGTGAACTGGGCCGCTACTGTTTGCCTCTGAATCTCGGGACTCACCTCACAGCCAAACTTAGGTTCCTGGTTTGGTGGCTGAAGGCCAGGGCTGAGGCCTGTCTATGGCTCTTTGTGACAGAGCAGAGGTTTTTAGTGGAAACTGTGGGTATCACAAGAAAAAGCGAACCTTCTGGAATGGTAGGAAGTTGTTTTCCTATCCGTTATCACTGTCCGTGGAGGGGTAGTGTTTGTTCACATAGGGTGTGCAATGTTGGCATTGAATCAGTTACGAGAGCAGAAGTATTTGTTAGGGTTTTATCATTCTGAAGCCTTCCCTCACCGTCACTGTAACCCTCAGATGGGAGTTACAGGGCAGAGTGACCCATTTAGAGTTTTTGAAGAAAACATGTAATAATGCCTTTGGTCTAATACTCTGGACTCTGCCGTCTCTGGTTTATTCACTCCAGAGAGCGGTATTCCTGGGAAGGAGCGACGCACGCTGGGCAGCCAAGGGCTTGGGCTGTGGGTCCCAAGTTTGCCAGAATGTTTCTGACAACATCGGTGTCAGGAGGTCCAGCTGCAGTCCTGACTGTGCAAGAGGCAAGGCAGCCCGTTCTGACCAACCCCCCTGCATCTGGTTTGTGTGGATACCTGGAGGACCCTGTTGGTCCTGGAGGAAGGCTGGAAGCCACCGTGACCAGCCCCGCCTTGGCAGTGCTAGGCCCGGCCTGCCTGCCGCGGAGGTGCTGCCTGTCTTGCTTTTGTCCGCGTGGTGGTTGAGCACCACAAGGTTCTTGCTCCAGGCTGGTTCCAAGTTAGCCTCTAGTGTTAGACATTGAGGCCTGCCGAGTGTAAGGAGCCCGAAGCAGCGACCCCCCTTCCTAGGTCATTTTATATCAAAGTCATTTGCTCTTTCAGGGCTGAACTGCAGCCGCAGTCCACGGCAGACCTTCCCGTTTGGAGTGTTAAGGTGTTAGTTGCCTCTTCCCCCCATTGTGGTTCCTCCAGGGGAGAGACATCCGGCGCAGTCCCTGATTCACTGTGGCTCCTCGGCGAAGGTCCAGGATGCACATTGCGTGTCTGTCCTCGTTTCCCTATTCGGGACTTTAGGGGTCTCCCTGCCCAGGGTAGAGTGTGGTCTTGGGGGAAGTGGAGCCCCCTTCCCCAACACAGTGTGCCCTTCTGACCTGGATGTTAGAAATGCTTTTTCCAGGTGGAGAAATGAGCACCAGTCTTGTCTCCCTTCTGGCTCCAGATCATAGATGGTTCATCACTGTTTCTAGAGTGCAGGCCCCTGGAGCCTGGGCTCTGAGATAAGACTCGACACTGCACCCCCCAGCAGTCTCCTCCCTGTGGTGCCTTTCCCTTATCTGGACCGCTTTGGGCAGGAAGGAACAGGGCCGCTGGTGGGGAGACACAAGGGTGCAGATGCATCTTGAAAAGGAGTGAGCTCTGCAGTTTTACAGAGATCGTATCCAGAGCTGCTGTCGCACTGCAGCCATTCCTCCTTTTCCATGGCATCCAGTCCTGTGTGCCCCCACATTTCTGTCATATCGTTGGTTCTGCATATTTTGCATATCTTAGAAGTTTCATCCCTAGTAAGAACTCAGATGAGGAAACAGCCAGACAGCCGTGCTGTGAGGAGGGTAATTAACACACTGTAGTTAGTGTTGTCCCCTCGCCCTTCACACACCTGGGGATGGGAGGTCCTGGGGGTTGTGGGGTGCAGCCTGGCAAACCTGGGCCAGTTGGGGGAAGCCCCCGATACGTCTGTGAGCCTCAGTGAGTGGCTTCTCAGGGCAGTGCCAGCTCCAGCTGTTGTCCTCCCTTTAAAAGCAAACTGCAACTCGTTTCTGTCCTGAATTTCATAGAGCATGCCGAGAAATGACAGCATGTGCCTTCAGCCTATGCTTCTCATGCCTTTTACCTTGTAATTCTGGTGATTTTATGTCCCTGATCTTGGGGATTGCTTCAAAAGGGAAACTGATAGAAATCTCCAAGTCAGCAGTGGGGGTTGACCACTCCACGCACGAAGCTGCCATGTCCTGAGACCTTTCCTCTCTGAGGGCAGGTGGGTGTGGTGCTGTGACGCTTTGTTTACTTATTTCCACTCTACCCTTTTATAATTTTAAGGTTTTCGGATGTCATTCTGGCAACAATTTTGGCAACCAAGTCTGAAATGTGTGGCCAAAAATTTGAACTGAAGATTGATAACGTGCGGTTTGTTGGGCACCCGACACTGCTGCAGCATGCTCTGGGGCAGGTATGGCCCTCCCGGGGCAGGTAGGGTTCTCCCCGGGCAGGTATCGCCCTCCCCGGGCAGGTAGGGTTCTCCCTGGGCAGGTAGGGTTCTCCCCGGGAAGGTATGGTCCTTCCGGGGCAGGTGGGGTTCTCCCCGGGCAGGTATCACCCTCCCTGGGCAGGTAGGGTTCTCCCTGGGCAGGTATGGCCCTTCCTGGGCAGGTAGGGTTCTCCCCGGGCAGGTATTGCCCTCCCTGGGCAGGTAGGGTTCTCCCTGTGCAGGTATGGCTCTCCCCAGGCAGGTAGGGTTCTCC
>NC_064815.1:34385526-34483087 GCF_023721935.1 Panthera uncia | reverse complement strand
CCCTGGGCAGGTATGGCCCTCCCCGGGCAGGTAGGGTTCTCCCCGGGAAGGTATGGTCCTTCCTGGGCAGGTAGGGTTCTCCCCGGGCAGGTATGGCTCTCCCCGGACAGGTAGGGTTCTTCCCGGGCAGATATGGCCCTTTCTGGGCAGGTAGCGTTCTCCCCGGGCAGGTAGGGTTCTCCCCGGGCAGGTGTGGCCCTTCCTGGGCAGGTATGGCCCTTCCTGGGCAGGTATGGCCCTCCCCGGACAGGTATGGCCTTCCCGGGCAGGTATGGCCCTACCTGGGCAGGTAAGGTTCTCCCCGGGCAGACATGGCCCACACTGTTTCTGAGGCCCTTGGGGAGCCTGTGGCCCACGCTGGCTCCGGTGAAGGCAGCCTTTGTGCGGCAGACCTGACCTGGTGCTTGCTGTCCGCTGCCACTCTCACAGGCCTCCTGTGGTTTCAGTTCTTGCCCCATTCAGGGTCTCTCCTGAATGTGGCCTTCCCTTTTATATCTCAGATGTCTGTTTCTAAAGTGGTGCAAGTATTTTTTTCTTACTGTTAGATGATACCATAGCAAATATTATTAGTTTAGTTCTTTCTCTTGTGCTAAACCCTCTATGTGCATTCTGTGATGAATGAAATGGTACAGTACTGAGGGGTTTTAACAAGATCCAATGTACCATCACCCAAGGGAATTTGCACACCAGAACCTGCCAGTCAGTCCTTTGCACTCAGGCAGAATCAGGTCTTTGATAAGACAGTATAAGATTTAGCTCCATTTATATGACCCAGAAATTGCAGTCCTCAAATCTTTTCCATGAATCAGCCCATGGAAGGAGCTTCTGAGGCAGTTGGGGGTGCCGGGATGTGGGGCCATGCACCAGGCCCCACAGGTGGCATCCTTCCTCTCTACCGAGGCCCCTGGAGACAGGGCTCAGTCCCCACTGATGACCTGTGAGTGACAGAGGGGAGATCTGACAGCTTGTCAGGAGTTATACCCTACAGAACTGGAGTGGCAAGCAGGGATGAAGAGCCGATTTGGGATGACCCAGGGAGATGTGCACTCCCTCCCCTCCCCCGCCCCCCTCCCCCCGGCCGAACTCCTATGCCCCCTGGTGGCAACACTGGTATTCACCTTGGTGTTTGTGAACTGGGCTGGCTGGCTGGATGACAGAGCAGCAGCTTGGTCTTTGCTGGCTCTGAGCATTATCTTGTCTCTTAATTGCCCTGAGTGGTTGCCATACTGGGCCGAGACAGCCTGGGAGGACCCAGGTTGACACTGGAAACACCACTGAGTGACGGAGAGTCTTGGCAGAGAACACCCCATTTGCTTGAGCCTCTCCCCATCTTGTCTCGTGTGGACACCTCAGCTCACCTCCAGTGATTGGGGTAGTCTTGTCACTTTGGGTCATAGCACTGACCTTCCCACTCTTGTCTCAACTGTGTCTCAGTCTGTCTATGCCGCCAGTGCTTGCTTCTACAGGGATGCTGATCACTTCTCCAAGACCCTAGGGCTCTGTTTTTCTCAGGGTTGGGTATATTCTGGAACCTTTTCCCATGCCTGAAGAATAGCACTAAACAAGATATTTCTTGGAACATGGTAACTCTCATTCATTAGAATTACGTTTCTTCTACAGGTCTCAAAAACCGATCCATCTCCAAAGAGGGAAGCTCCCACCATGATTCTTTTTAATGTGGTGTTTGCCCTGAGGGTGAGTGAGTGTGCAAATGGCTGAAGAGCACAGGTGGGTAGATCAGGGAGGAGGGTCAGGGAAGAGTAGCAGCAGCTCACTTCTGGTGAGTGGTTGGCTCCGAGCTCAGACTGCTGAGCTGACCCAGCTACTGCCAAGCTCCTCCTGAGCTGCTGGAAGAGTTTACCCTTGGTATGCTCCCCCTTCCCCCTTTTGTTTTATTTTTTTTTTCTGGATAAAATACACATAACAAAAATGTACCATTTTGACCATTTTAAAGTGTGGTTTGGTGGCGTCTAGTAACCACGTTTTGTAACCACTGTCAGTTCCAGCACGTTTTCATTGCCCTAAAAGGAGAACACTTACATCTCATTTTCTCTCCTCTCTCAGCCCCTAGAAACCACCAGTTTACTTTCTGTCTGTGGATTTACCTATTCTGCATTTTCATATAAATTGGATCCTATAATACGTGACCTTTGGTATCTGGCTTCTTTCACTTAGCATAATGATTTTGAGGTTCACCCACGTGGTACCATGTGTCAGGACTTTCTTCTTTTTTATGGCCAAATCGTATTGTGTTATAGGGACGAACCACAGTTTATCCATTCATCTGTTGATGAATGTTTATGTTGTCTCTGCTTTTTAGCCATTAAGAACAATATATGTTCAGGGTGCCTGGGTGGCTCAGTTGATAAGCATCTGACTTCGGCTCAGGTCATGATCTCGTGGTCTGTGAGTTCGAGCCCCGCATTGGACTCTCTGTTGTCAGCACAGAGCCCACTTCATATCCTCTGTCCCTCTCTCTCTCTGCACCTTCCCCGCTCGTTCTCTCTCTTTTTCTCTCTTTCTTTCTCTCTCTCTGTGTCTCTCAAATAAATAAGTAAATAAAAGAATAATATATGTTCAACAATACAATATTATGAACAGTGCCGTTATAGACATTTGTATCCAAATGTCTGCGTGGACACGTTTTCATTTCTCCTCGGTATACCGTGCACACCTGGGAGTGGGATTCCAGGGTCATATGATAGCCTTTGGAGGAAGCACCAGAATGTTTTCCACCGGGGTGGTCCTGTTTTACATCCCACCAGCAATGTGTGAGCATTCCAACTTCTTGACCTCCTCGCCAACATTGTTATTTTCCTTTATGTGTATATATGTTTGTGTGTGTGTGTGTGTATATATATATATAATATATATATTATATATATATTACATATATATATATGTAAGCTGATATTTTCTTTAAAAAAATTTTTTTAAATGTTTATTTATTTTTGAAAGAGAAAGCACGAGCAGGGTAGGGGCAGAGAGAGAGGGAGACACAGAATCTGAAGCAAGCTCCAGGCTCTGAGCTGTCAGCACAGAGCCCGATGCAGGGCTCGAACTCACAGACTGCGAGATCATGACCTGAGCCGAAGTCGGATGCTTAACCGACTGAGCCACCCGGGCACCCCTTTAATTAACGTTTTAGTAAACATCTTCAGTTTACCAAGATCACCTTTTCAGAGGTCCATCTATAACTTCACATGTAACATAAGAACCTTGCAACAGTATTCACACATTTCTCCTCTCTGCTCTCTGTGCTACCTTGTCCTGCGTTTTACTTTGCCTGTATTGTAAACCCCACAGGATACTGGTATTAACTGTTAAGAGACATACGTAATAAGAAAGAATCACGTGTTCACCCTTACAGTCACTATTTGCGCTGCTCATTCGCTTCCAGATCCACATTTCCATTTGCTGTCATTTTCCTTCTGCCCGAAAGACTATACTTCTTGCAGTGGCGGTCTGCCGGTGATGAGTTCCTTCACCATTTGTGAGTCTTTGTCTGGCACTTGTGCGGGGGCTGGTGGACCCTGTGATGAGGACATCTCATCACAAGATGCAGGACCTTTCCTTTAGTCCTTGTGTGCTGCCCCCAGCTCGCCTCTCATACAGGTGAGCTTGCCCCCAGGTTACCATCCTGTACGGCTTCTGTCTGTCTCCTCCCTCTCTTGCCTTGCTCCCTTCTTTCTACCTTTCCATCTTCCTTTGTCCCATGTAGTTGCTTCCCCTTTGCAGAGTGGGTGGGGAGAAGGGAAGGGGAAGGCCTGAGACCGCTGGTCTTGTGCATTGTGCCTCTCCTCGCCCTGCTGGTGCCTCCTTAACCTGCTGTTCTTTGGCTTCACTGTGATGGAGGGAGGGATGGCCAGTCAGCTCACCCAAGCGGTCAGCTTCACCTGAACAGAAGAACCTAGAAGTTCTTCCCAGCTGAGTCTCTGGGCTGTGGTGTTTGGGTTTCCTCCCCTGCCAGGGTACAGCTCCTGACGTGGGAGCTCGAACCCGTGAACCGTGAGATCATAACCTGAGCCAAAGTCAGATGCTCAACTGACTGAGCCCCCCAGGCGCCCCGAAACTGATAGTTTCTTAAGGCAGTTGCCAGTGCTGTCTGAAGTTGTGTCAGAGGAAATTTCTTTTCAATAAAGCTGTCAAAATATAAGGGATCCAAATAAGCATAAAAAGCATTCCTGGGTAGAAACTGGCTAATACTATGAAAGGACTTTAATTACCTAGAAAATTTATTTGTATTTAGTAACTATTAGATAATGGAATTTCTCTGAAATATCTCACTATCAGTTTTTACCAAAATATTCAGTAGTTCTTTCTGTCTGGGCCCGTGTAATCTGCATGATGGCTTTTTACAGAAGTGTCCCAGACCAAAGTGACTGGATCTCAGTGACAAAGAAAACAGAAAACCTTCAGAGTGGCAGAAATGAGGCTGAGCAGAGAGGGCACCTGTAAAATTGGGTATCATTCTAAGTCTCAAGGTGCTTTTTTATGTTGAGAGTTTTTGTGTGTGTAGCCCATACCACATTCACTGCATGAATGGCTCAAAACCAAAATAATGTCAGAGAAAAGCTCCTTTATAATGGAGCTTAATTAAAAAAAAATTTTTTTGTTAACATTTATTTATTATTGAGAAACAGAGACAGAGCATGAGCATGGGAGGGGCAGAGAGAGGGGAGACACGGAATCTGAAGCAGGCTCCGAGCTGTCTGCACAGAACCCGATGCGGGGCTCGAACCCACAAACCACGAGATCATGACCTGAGCCGAAGTCGACACTTAACCGGCTGAGCCACCCAGGTGTCCCGGAGCTTAATTTTTAAAACAGGCCTTCTGGGGCGCCTGGGTGGCTCAGTTGGTTAAGCATCCGACTTTGGCTCAGGTCATGATTTCACCACTTGTGAGTTTGAGCCCTGCGTGGAGCTCTGTGCTGACAGCTCAGAGCCTGGAGCCTGCTTCAGATTCTGTGTTTCCCTCTCTCTCTGCCCCTCCCCCACTTGCTCGCTCTCTCTCTCTCTCTCTCTCTCTCTCTCTTCAAAATAAAACACTAAAAAAAGAACAAAAAAACCTGCATGTTAAGACAAAATGATTGCTTAACAGTGGCTATCCCTGAGGTGTGAGGTGCTAAGAGGAAACTTTTATTTTTATAGTTTTGGCATTTTCATAGTGTAAGTACTACCAGGGTCTGACTTGTGAAATGACATAATGCAGACATCCAGGGAGAGAATTCAAGTAAGAAACCAAAGACTAAAAATCCTGGCGAATGCTCTCCACGTGTCAGTACCGGCAGCCTCTGTGAGATGGGTGGTGAGAAGCAGCCGCGGCCCCGCCCTGGACATGGGCAGGCGGGCCCTCTTCTCTGGGGAACAGCCCTTGATAGCAGAATGTGTGACACCCTTGGATGTAGCAGTCAAGAAAACAAGCCGGTTTTGAAGTTGTGTGAAGACTTTTGTAATAAAAATGAGGCCGGAGGTTCATTCTGGTGGCCAGTAGTTGGGGAAGGGTTCGACAAAGTGGCGATTATTTTCCTGGCAATGCTGGGCTGTTAGAGTCGAGGAGTAGGGGAGGCCAGAGCCTGGAGGAGTAGAGAGGACTGCTGCCGGGTAGAAGCAGCAGGAAACGAGGTAGTGTAGGGCTTCATGTAGCATAGGCCATGATGTTGAAGAATGGGAGGAAATTTCAGTAACGTAAAGGTTTGGTATTTTAGGGTAGACAGGTTTTTTTCCTCCTTTTTAGTAGTCTTATAAAAATGTATACTTTTGTTTTTTACTTTGAAAAGTTTTAAACCCCAGATCAGTGACAGTAGTTTGATAACCCTCTTATACCCGTCTCTGATGTCCCACAGCCGTCACCAGGCCACCCTGGCTTCTCTACCCAACCTGTTGCTCATGTGTTTCAAGTCCTAGACCTCATGTCTGTTCACTTCTATGTACTTCAGACAACATCTCTGTAAAGTACGGACATTTATTTTATAACACGATACCCTGTCACACCTGACAAAATTGGCCATCATTTGTTGTCACCTGGTGCCTAGTCTATCGAGACTTTCTTCAGTTGCCATATTTTTCCAGTTGGCCTGGACCAGGATGAGAACCTGTAGGTCTCTGCCAGCCTAGGACTCTCCTCTCACATTGTCCCACTGAATGTTCCATGTTGGGATTCATCTCATCCTGCTTCCTCTTCATTTCATGTATTGCTTGCAAATTGGACATTTGCTCTGAAGCCTCATTACATTTGGGTACGTGTTTTGGGGAGCAAGAAAGTCTCACAGGCGATACCCTAAATTTCCTGCTGTTTCACATCACCTGTGGGGCAAATGTGGCATTTCTCAGAGCTCCCACTCAAGACCGGGCAATTCCGAGGTGCTAGCTTTCCCATTGTGGCCACATAGCCTTGGGCTGTGCGGGTACCTGGAGTGGTACCCGGCCTGTGAAGCCAAACAGGACCCCCCAGCACACGCTGTCAGTGTAGGTCATCCGGCCTCGCCTGGGTGAACACACCCCCTTGCACGTCTGGGAATACGGCACAGGTGGGCTTGGACACCTGACTTAAAACACGGTCCTGTCCCAGCCAGTGGGATCTTGAGCATAGGGTCAGGCTCTCAGGTGTGAGTTGATTACTGTTCAAGGGAACAGCCATGTGCTCAGGATCATTGCCCTTCTTCTCTTGTGCTGCTAAGAGTATTTTGACATGGATTTTTCTAAAAGTATATGTTGTTTTAAAGCATGTGTACATACTTTATAACCTAGGCCCTCCAGTTCCATAATCTTGTGGGGGAACATTGTTGAGGGGCTGCCCTTGACACGAAGGGGCAGGGCTTCTGCCCGGTCGTGGGCACAGCATTGAAAGCAGTGTCCAGTCCTCTCTCCAGCACAGGTGTGCTGCCAGGTGTGAGTTCTCTTTGCGAGCATGAAATCTGCCAGGAGTTTCGAAAATCTCTCCAAGTCCAGGTGATGAGTCTGGGTTGGGTTTTGGTCCAGAAGGCAGGCTGTGAACACCCTGAGGGCAGGGCCCTGCCTGCCAGATAAACAGGAGGGGAGGCAGTTCCAGAGGTTTTAATCAGCAGTACCACGCGTCCCTTCTCCCACCTCCACCCCTAAGATGACTCAGCCGCCCTCTCGGCCTCCTGAAACACTGAGTCATGGTTGGCCAGTTATCTGCTCTGTGGAGCATCTTCAGAGACCCTACAGCTGCCTGCTCCACCCCTGGCCTGGGTGGGTGTGCCTGCCTGGCCTCACTGCGGTGTCTGATAGGTTCCAGAGTTAGCACAGGGGTGCCAGGGGAGCTTGTGGGGAATGGGTGGCCTGGATCCTGCCGACGACTTCTGTGAGCCATGCTTATTTCTGCTGGAAAGAGCCTCTTTTCCTGCAGACAGCGTGTTTAGTGAACAGTCGGTGTAGTGCTTCTGTTTAGTACACCCCATGTCACCTGTGTGATCACGTAGCCTGGTCCTGTCTACCAACAGTCAGCAGCACACTGGTGACCACACGCTGCCAGGACTTGTGCTCTGGGTAGGCTCTATCAAACTAACTGGAGAGGGAGGTACCGCTGTCGGGCATTGTCTCAGGTCTCACCCGAGAGAATCCCACTCGAGAGAATCCCGCAGCAGGTGGGTAGTGGATCTGTGCCTTCCGCTGCCCCAGTGGGCTACCTCTGTCCGGCCTGGAGTGGATGCCTGATCTGTACCATGCCATCCTGGATGGCCCTGGTGTGGGGCCCTGTAGCACGGGAGCCTTTCTCTGCTTATAGGAAATGCCTGCGTTCCCCCGCCCCACCAGCCAGGGGACCCCACAGAACCGTCTCTGCGTTACCATCCGGGCATCGATTCCCAGGATAGGGTGCTCAGAGCACTGGTGTTTCTGGGGACAGACCCTAGAGGGGACACGGGGAACCGGGGACAGCAGTGAACCTGGACAGAGTTCTTACACGGTTTGAGTCGGCTGTGCACGTGTGCTACGAGTGTGTGTGCTACGTTTGAGTCACGTGTGCCCTCTCTTGCAGGCCAACGCGGACCCATCAGTGATAAACTGCCTGCACAACCTTTCCCGACGCATCGCCACTGTGCTGCAGCACGAGGAGCGCCGCTGCCAGTATCTCACAAGAGAGGCCAAGCTGATCCTGGCGCTGCAGGATGAGGTGTCCGCGGTAGCTGATGGTGAGTGTGACAAGAGTCTCTCCCCCACACAACAGAGCAGGCAGCCTTCTGAGGCAGGGACCCTGATCCAGGTGTGCGGATGTGGAAACTGAGGCACCAGGAGGTTATGTGACCTTCACGTGATCTTCCTGGGGTGCACAGGAGGGTGCCCCAAGGATCACAGTTGGAAAGCAGCTCTCCTGACCTGATGCACTTAAATGGATTTCCCAGCCTCCACTGCCTCCCTCCCTTGCCCCAGCTGCTGCAGGATGGCTCTTCGTGCAGACTGGGCCTTGCCCACCCAGCCCTGCTCTCTCTGGCCATGTTCGCCTGTGGTGGGAGGACATGCAGAGAGGCCAGTGGGATCATCGAGCTGGCAAAGAGGGTGGTTTACAGTTCTTTGATTTCAACTAAATTGATGAAGGACCTGATTGAGTTATCAGCTGACCAATTAAAAATAATTATTGCCAGGGGCTTCTGGCTGGCTCAGTTGGTAGAGCATGTGAATCTTGATCTCGGGGTCGTGACTTTGAGCCCCACATTGGGGTTCAAAAGAAAAATCTTTAAAAAATTTTTTTGCCAGTAGATCTTTTTGTGGATTTTGGTATTTTGTAAATACCTCAAAGCACAGAGAAAGGCCTACCTGTTACACATGCCACATCCATCTCAGGTCAGCGCCTATATAAAGAGAGAAAGTAGAAATAGATTTGAAGGTGAACCCAGTCTAATCTTAAGCAATAAGTAAAAGTAATGATCACCATATGTGAAGTGTCCAACTCACGTGCATTTTCAGTGAAAATTTGCTTTTTATCTTTGATAGCTGTCAAAATGTATAATTATGTTTTGGCAGTTATGTGTTAATAACAATCCAGAAGGGTTTTTTTTTTTTAGTTTACTTATTTATTTTGAGAGAGAGAGAGAAAGAGAGAGAGAGCAAGCATGAGTGGGGAAGGGGCAAGAGAGAAGGAGAGAGAATCCCAAGCAGGCTCTGCACTAACAGTGTGGAGCTCACCTCAGGGCTCAAACTCTCAAACCATGAGATCATGAGGTGATCCAAAATCAGGAGTTGGATGCTTAACTGACTGGGCCTCCCACACGCTCCTAGAAGTTCTGTTTTTAAAAGAACATTCTCTTTAGGGTCTGTGACTTTATCACAGGAAATTTTAACATTTATTCATTTTTGAGAGACGAAGCATGAGTGGGGAGGGGCAGAGAGAGAGGGAGACACAGAATCTGAAGCAGCCTCCAGGCTCTGTCAGCAGAGAGCCCAACGCGGGGCTCGAACTCATAAACTGTGAGATCATGACCTGAGCCAAAGTCGGACACTTAACCAATTCAGCCACCTAGACGTCCCTATCACAGGAAATTTTGTAAAAATTCAATTTAACTACATATTTTTAAGGCATTTATGAGAAAGGATTAATGAAAGACTTTTGATCATAAAAATAAATTGCATTAGGGGTACGTGGGTTGCTTAGTTGGTTAAATGTCTGACTCTTGATTTCAGCTCAGGTCATGGTCTCACGATTTGTGAGGTCGAGCCCCATGTCGGGCTCTGCACTGAGCCTAAAACCAAGTTCGGATTCTCTCTCTCCTTCTCTGGCCCCTCCAAAATAAGTAAACTTTAAAAAATTGCATTAGTGTGAGTGAATAGGATGAGGTGTGGCAGCACCCACTCACCAAGTGGAAGGTGGCTCTGGTGGTCTCAGGGGACGCTTTGGGGGCTGCCAGTGACCTGGACTGTTCCAGTGCTGCAGGCTCAGGGGGCACCAGTGGTGACGTTTAAACACAAAAGTTCCATATAAAGACTGCAAACAAAGCAGCCTGAGTCTCATCTTCATTCAACTCGATGCACAGATTTTATAAAAAGCAGTAGGGAATGGTGTGATAATTTGGTTTAAAATGACTTGCAATTTGTTTTCAGTTAAATTTGTTTTTAAAGGTATTTTCCATTCCAACCTTGGCAAGTTTTCTTGCTTTGGAGTCTCTAAATTCTCCGTGTTACGATTTTTGCAGCAAATGATGGTCCTCAGTCCCCGTTCCATCACATTCTGCCCAAGTGCAAGCTGGCCAGGGACCTTAAGGAAGCTTATGACAGGTAAGACAGGTGGGTGGCATGCTTGGTGCATCTCCCTGTGGGCCTTGTTGCCTGAGCCGTTGTCCTTGGTGCCACTGAGATGGGGGTGAGAGAGCCCTTCTGCTGGGACAGTCCCTCCCAGAACTGAACCTGAAGTCACATGGGAGAGCCTGAAAGTGTTTTGCATCATCAGATGCAGGGTCAGCATGACACAGTGCCAAGTTCTGGGTCTGTCCTCTAAGACGGTGTCACTGTCACCACCTCCCCCACGAGGAAACTGAAGGTCAGAGGGTGCTCCTCCTGGCTCTGAGGGACTTGGGGCTTGGGGCCTGAGTGTAGGAGAGCAGCAGACATTTGCAGACACAGCAGAAGTTAACAGTTCCAATTATATTGGTGTTCCCAGCACTCTCTTTGTGGACAAGCGAAGAACCTCTTTTTAACGAGGGTCCACCAGTCCTTGACCCTGGGTCTGCACTGCAGGTGGGAGGTGGAGAGTGGGGGTTGGGCACGCGTCCAAGTGACAGTTCCCCTGAAAGCTTTGCCTTCCCACTCTGCTCCAGGACTGTTGGTTCACGAGGAGCCATCACTCAAGCCGAGGGGACCGCATAGTGCCAGGCATGTTGCTGCACAGACGGCATGGAGGTGCAGGCTTCTCTGGGCCATGTCCTTGCATGCAGCCCAGTGCCCTCTCCTGGCCTTCTTGGGCTTCGTTCCATCCTGGTAGGCTCCATGCCACCCACCGGAGGTGTGCTGGATCTAAGAGTGTGGCCGGCGATACCACGTGTTATTGGAGCGCAGAAAAGGTGGCTTGTGCAGCATCCTCTCCTTTTTTTTGATGTTAATAATTTTCCTGATCTTACCAATAGTACATGTCCATTGTAGATACTTAAGAAATATAGAAAAATAAAGAGAAAACAAAGCCCGTCTGTAGTCCCATACCCAATGATACTTGTTATGAGCATTTTGGAAATTTTCATTCTTTTTGCCGTTTTAACTAAAGCTTTTGAAAGGCCACCTTTGAATCACCTTTCATCATCAATCACTTCCATCAAGTTTGAAAATCAGAGTGTTGAGTTTCTTTCCTGCTGTACCACCGCCAGTTCCCATTCTGGTGGCAGGATGCATTTAAGCAGACAGCCGTGTGTCCTGTGCCGTCCCTCACAGGTGGGCCTGAGGCACACACAGGTGGGCACAGACTGCCTTTCTCCTTTTACGCTGTACATGCGGCCTGCCTTTTGCCTTCGTAGTTGAACCACGTAGCTTAGACTCTCTCTGTATTGGCAAATAAGGACTTTTTCAATTTTCCTTTTTTTAATTTAATTTTTTTATTTTAGAGAGGGAGAGAGAGCAAGCGCAAGCGAGCATACGCATGAGTCGGGGAGGGGCGGAGGGAGAGGAAGAGAGAATCCCAAGCAGGCTCCATGTTCAGCGTGGAGCCCGATGTGGGGCTCGAACCCACGACTCTGGGATCATGACCTGAGCTGAAGTCAATAGTCAGACGCTCTGCCGACTGAGTCACTCAGGGACTCTTTTTTTTTTTTTTTTTTTCCCCTGCATAGCCAGCCAGCCCTTCCCTTGGGCATTTAGTTGGTACCAGCCTCTGGTGCTATAAGACCTGCTGGTCGGCTCCGTGCACATGTCACTGTGTACGTGTGCCTGTGTGTCTGCAAGGTAAATTCCCGAGAGTGGAATGGCCGGGCTGGAGAGGTAAAATGCACTTGTAATTTTGGTGTATTTCCCCGTTGGGGCTTGTGCCTCAGGCTGTACCCTCCCCCCCACTAGCAACACAGGAGATATCCCTTCTCTGGCTTTGCCCAGAGTCTTGGTGAACTTGTGGACCGTCCGGCGTAGTGGGTGGAGAATGGTGTCCTGGCACAGCTGTCTGCATCTTCACAAGTTGGCACATCTCCCTTTTCTCTCTGAGCTCTCCCCAGATCCCAGCTCATCTCTCTGTTGGGAGGAAGGGTGGCCTCATAAAGGAGGCAGAGCTGTCCTCTGTGACACAATCAGTTCCTTTGTCCTGATTTTGCTGACCGCTGGGTGTGGGCCTCTGGGCGTTAGGAAGTGGGGTCTCTAGTGTCGTAGCCACCCCGTCTCTTTCTCTCATGACGCCGCTCGTGATCACGGTGAAGCTGTCTCTGCAGTAGGAGAAGTGCTGCTCTCTGGCCTTGGGTTGGCTGGTGCCAGAAACCCATTCTGTGAGAAGTGTTGCCTGCTTCTGAGTGGGACAATGTACACCTCAGCTAGGGTTAGACCACAAGCAAAATTCAGCCTAACCTGGAGATAAAGTAAACGCCAAACCAGAACCACACTTACTATGTCTAAAGAAAGAACGGACTGCAATTTCTGATGTTTAAACCGCAAGTTGGAGGGAATGAAGTCCTGGGTAGTTGGCCCGCCTGTAGCGACTCAGAGCTTGAGGTGGCACAGCGCCCCCTGGTGGACATTACTTTTAAGGAGAAGGACCCTTTAAAGGTCCTGCTGGACCGGATTCCCTTTAAAGGAATCTGTTCTGGGGAAGAAACGGCTCCCAGGGTCCCACTGTTGAGCAGTTGCCCTCCTTCCTCTAGCCCAGGCACCCTGGTGTGTTAGTGTTCAGGATCTTGTTTTCTCAGGGTGAACCCCATGTACCCTTCCTGTTCTCAGACCCCGCCCTGCTCAGGTTGTGGGTCCTGGGGCCCACCTCAGGTAAGCTGGCAACAGGGCCCGTCTGGAGGGAGTCCCAGGGACAGTGGTGCACTCCCCCTGCACCCTGTCCCAGCCTGGCAACAGCAGTGGCTCTGTGACTACCCAGGAGCCCCCCTGGCCTGCGGCCTTCCCTTTGCCTTGAGGTATGGCCTGGCCTGTTGCTGTAGGGTAGGCTTGCTTTGGAGCTAAGAAAGGGAGACTTGAGTTTACATGACCGATCTGGTAGAACAGAGCACAGAGCCGCCTTCTCCTACTGTCAACTTCCCAGCAGGTTTCCAGAAAACCCCAGGGAGGGTTTTCTCGTAGCAGGAGTGAGAGGCCGGAAGATGTGAGATGTGGAGGCTAGAGGTTGGGGTGAAACTTCTCAAAGGAGTGGGTCTGGATTTGCTGTTTTAATTAAAATCCAGGGTTGTGGTGTGGCCGACTAGCCTGGTGGCCTGGTGCCCTGGGACCCAAGTGCCCATGAGTATAGGCTGGCAGCATGAATCCCTCAGGAGCCTACCCTGACTGTTCTAGCACCTGTGTCTCTCCATGGAGCTTGGTGATCCCAGTGACAGTGTCCCACTCTTTTGTGTGACTGTTAGGTGGTGTCTCCCATGACATGAGGTCAGGGATACCCCTTCACTTTCTGTAACACAGACCTTGTGGTTGGCGCGTGGGGAAGCACGGCTTGTCCACTGGTGGTCAAAGGAATGAACAAACAGGAGTCGTGTGATTGTGGATTCCGTGCTTTGATGAAGTGTTTGTTGCACCGTTTTCAGAGTTAATGGGGCCTGTGGTGGGGCCAAGAGTCCTCAGAGCGTGGAGGAGCTGTCCGGGCCCTGGCCAGGCAGGTGGCACTGGGGACTCTGCGTTTGTTCCTTGCTGCCTCCCACTGCTGCCCCTCCAGAGCAGAGATTGGCCCCCGGACTCCTCTGCTAATATCCCGGGAGTTTTACTCCCTTTGCCCGTAAAAAGCACATACATAGAAACTTCTGTTTGAAGGGTCACGGCGGGCCAGTTGGTGCCTGCTTGCACCTCTTGGATTGTGAGCAGCATCCGCTCCATGGACTAGGAAGCCTGGCTGTGTCTGGGACCAGAGTGGCCAGCAGGTGCTGGGCTGGCGGGGTGAAGGTTGCCTGCGAGGCCAAACAAGGGCGTTTGGCTATTAGCTAACGGTTAGGAGTTGAAGTTCGTCCTCGGGCAGTGAGGTGTGAGGGTGATGGAGCAAGCTTGTACACAGTACATTTCCACCTGGGATAGGAAAGATAAGAGCGTGCCTTAGAGGATATGCACAGTCATCGCTTTAGGACTCGGGGCTCTGGTAAGAGCATCTATCTCGCGTGGCAGATGGGGCTAGGCGACCCTATCTGGCCCAGAGCTGTGGGACGGGCTGGATAAGCCTTGCTTGGGGGGGGAGTGCTTTTTGCGCGGTGTTTCCGGACCAAACGTGACTGCCCTGGAAGTAGAAGTACAAGCATAGCAGGAACCCAAACCCCTGCTCTGCTAAACACTTGTCTTGAAATTGTACTTTATACAGCATAGGAAATATACTCGTTAATAATGGAATCATGTTATTTGGTGACAGACGGTGGTGACTGCTCTTATGCTGGTGAACACTGAGTGATAAAGAGAACCGTCAAACACCTGAACCTGATACAGCAATGTATGTCAACTCTATTTCAAAGTCAAGAAATAAATAAATGAACTGTAGCCTCAAAGATTTTCAGAGGGTGGGCTCCCTCTACCCTGGAGGCTTTAGGAAAAAAAACAAAGGGCACTTTGAAAACAGAGCCCGACCTTCTCTTCCCTCCTCTTGGCAGACTTCAGTGCCGCTCCTGGCTCTTGTCTTGCTGCAGGGGCACTTGCAGGGCTTCCCTGGGGGCTCCGGGTGGGTGGGTGTGCTCCTCCTCCTGACTCGGTCCAGGGATTCTTCACACTGCGTCCCAGTGCGAAGTACTCCATGGATGGAAGTTGCCAGTCGGTGAACAGATGCCTGGAAAAGTGGAGTAAAATCCACGTGAAAACCAGGGAACCAACACGGGAGCGTCTCTCCCACCCGGAGAAGAGGACCCCATGCCAGTGTGTGCATGTACATGGCCTCGCCAAGCTCCTGGGGGAGCAAAAACAGCTACCTTTGAAATGGTAGGAATCTCAGTGTTGAATTCTGATTCTGTGGTGTGCCAGCTGCTGCTTTGAGCCGTATCCTAAAGAGGACGGCTCAGAAATAAAAAGACTCTATTTTCAGTCCACCAGCCTTTTTGTCCAGGTACGTAGTGAAACGGAGGAGGGGTCTGCACATGTAGCTTTGGCAGTTCATTCTCCCTGCAAGCCCTGCTTTTCCTCACTCTTCTCTTCCCTTTTGTTCGTGGGTGCTGAGACTCTCATCCACCGGAGCGCTCTCTCATCGCGTGAACTTGGATTCTGTAAGAGGCTGTTTTTCAGAGGTTGATGGGAGCTGTCCGCCTGCGAAGACCCTTGCCCAAAACTTGGTGAGGCTCTGGGAGTCTCCATCTGCTCATATTCACTTATTAGCGCCCCGTTCTCGAAGAACCCAAGAGTAGCATCGTCCTCTGGGACCTTGGGGAAGGACCCCGGGTCTCTTCCCTAGATCCTGGCACTCCCAGGGTTCGCCCTGAGGGAGTGTGGCATCAGCGGTGACCCAACCTTCACCTTCCACGCTCAGCCACAGCCTGTGGCCCCCACCGCTGCTGCCAGCGGTGCTCTGACCCTCCCTCCGGGGACCACTCGGTGGCGCAGGCGTCCTGGGACGGTGGCGTGGGTCTTCCTGACACCTCCAGGCAGGGCAAGCAGAGGGTGTTCTGGATCTCTGGGGTGGTTGGCAGTGAGCAGACAGTGGTGTTGGCAGGAATCCTAGGGGTTGTGGAGGTCGCAGATGTGCTCCGCATTCTTCACACTTTTTTCTCCCTGCACATTCCCTGTCTGAGAAACCCGATGGCCACGATGCTCCTGGCTCTTTGGGTGGACCCACGGGGAAGCTCGTGGTAGTCGGTCTGCTGCTTGACGTTTCAGGGAAGAGACGGCGAGAACAGCCTGTGGGTGCAGGCAGTGAGGGCCATAGCGCCTCCTGCTGGCACCGTGCGTTTGTGTGCCCCCGAGGGAGGTGTAAGACCAGGCGGGGCTCCCCCTGAGCCACGGCCTTCCCACACTGTGCCAGAGGTGGGCATCTTGGCCTCTCCGGCCAGTTGGGAATGGCAGAGTGGGGTTGGAATGTGATGGGAAGAGCTGGGTCAGAACAGTGCAGGCCTTGGCAGTGGGCACACGTCCCCTGTCTTGTCCACCTGCCAGGGGCGTGGTGAGCACCAGCCACGGGGGCTTTGCCCAAGCAGCCACTTTCTCTCTGTGTCAGACATCGAGTGCTGTTGGCACTTAGCCCCAGGGCTGTGCACTGGGCTGTGGGCGCATTCCGGCTGGCTTCTCGCTGGAGGGTTTCAGAAACCCCTGCTGAAAACAAGTCTTCTGTGTGTGGTTCTCTGGTGCAGGGCGTATGGGGCCACGTGCCTACCGTGGGGCCACCATGAGCGTGTTCTCCCGGCAGGGGCTCACTGAGAGGTAGTCCACCCAGAGTCAGTAGCATGTTCCTTGGGCCCCTTTCCTTCCTCCATTCACGAAATGGTTCTCAGTGCCCCCCAAGTACCCCACACTTTGCCAGCCGTGTGAGGAACAGTTAGTGCAACACAGGAGCACACGTGGTGACTGAATTCTGGTCGGGGAAACTGCATCCTGTGGTCAGGTGCTCAAGACACACGAATCTGGGGCTAGGGCCGGGTCAGAGCTCACCTCCTGGAGAAGGTAGTGCTTGAGTTGAAACCTGAGACAGGGAGGGAGCCGGGTCACCTGGAGGGAGCGCTTGAGTCAGAGAACAGCGGAGTTGTGGGGACGGTTGCAGGGCGGGGGGCCAGATGGCCTGGGGTAGGAGAGGGCATCAGAGAAAAGTGAACAGGTCACGTGGGGCTTCAGGCTGGGACTGCGGAGATGGGATGGGAGCCGTGGGGGTCTGAGTGCGAGGGCAGATGGGGGCCGGTGCAGGGAAGGTCTGGACTTTGTACCTCCCTGCAGGTGGGATGGTTGAGGCGGGATATAAGAGAAAGGAGGAGTCAGGGACAGGGTGGCGGTGTTTGGCCCTGAAAGAACCAGATTGCTGTCACTGATGAGGTGAGGCCGAGGCCAGCTCGGGCCATTGCCGGGGTACACCTGGGCGGTGCTGGCATCCACAGCAAGGTGGGCGCCGTGTGCCCCTCCCGAACAAGACGCTTGGGGGGACTTGGCACCCCCCGCCCTTCCTGTCCTGCCTACCTCTCCTTTTTGGAGACAGGCCTTGCCCTGCCTGGCTGCTCATGTGTGGTGGGGCCTTCGGCAGGTGTGCAGGGGGCCTGGCTCTCTCCCCTCTGCACAGGAGGCCTTCACAGAGCGCTGGCACTCTGTTTGGACTGCAGATTCCGGGGCTACCCAGGGCTACGGTTCTGCGTTCCTAATGCATTTTCTTCTCTTGAATATACTGAGATCTGCAAAGATGATTGCTTGCCCCGGAGGGCGTCGCTTGCAGTTTCCTCTGACTGGCAGTGTGCCTGGAAGAAGCACCCTCAGGGGTTTTTGTGTGATCTGTGTGTCTGGTCAGAAGTTACCGTGTGGATTCTCAGTAGCACCTGACAGTCGCCGCGCCTGCTCTCTGCAGCCTCTGCACGTCCGGCGTGGTGCGGCTCCACATCAACAGCTGGCTGGAGGTGGGCTTCTGCCTGCCGCATAAGATCCACTACGCTGCTGCGAGCCTCATCCCCCCCGAGGCCATCGAGCGGAGCCTGAAAGCCATCCGGTGAGCACCTGCCCCTGCACACGCCCCTGGCCCCTCGCCCCTCGGGGGCTCTTCTCTTTAGCTTCTGCCTGAGGTTTTACCAATTACTTCTTCCCAAGAACTGTCTTTTCCTCTTCCTGCTACAGAAACTGGCAGGTAAGGCTCTACTGTTGATAGAAGTAAAAACACATGTTGGGGTCTGGTTTTGTCCAGAAATTACCAACCCCAGGATTCCCCTGGGCCGTCTCGGGCACGGCCTGGGGTCCTGCGCCAAGGGTCTTCACCTTAGGCCTGGGCAGGGCTGTGGGGGTCAGCCAGGGTACGGGAGGGATTTTGTCTTTACAGTGTTTGTTCACCGGACCTCCTGCATTTGAATCAGAGCTTGTGGGAACTCAGTTACTTAACTGATTTCCTGCAAGGTAAGAGCTAAGCTCAGTTTTCACACACACATCCCACCAAGTCTCCCGTTTCCTTAGAGACTTTTATAACTAAAAAAAGAAATGTGGGCACATGACAGCAAATTTGGGGGTGACAGAAAGCAAGGCACCCCCTGGCCCGCCCTCCCTCCCTCCCTCACCTAGTCCACGCCTTCAAGTCCACGTCCTTCCTCCTGGGTTTCCTTGCTGAGTACGTTTTAATGTGGTTCTGTTCATAGTCTGTGGTGAGGATTTTGCTTTTCCCGCATTTGGGACTCTTTCCTTAGAAAAGAGTCACGCATTTTTTCAGTCAACAAACATTTGCAGGGCAATCCCAGAGGTGGGGATGGAGTCGGGTCCTTGGGCCTTCTTCAGCTTTGTTCTAATTAGTTTCTTCTGAAGGTGACTGCAATCCTGGTGGCTTCTTAAAGGCCCCTGGGCCTCTCTCATCCTTCCAGCGGCCTCTTCTCCGGGGTTCAGTGTCTGTGTGCTCAAGGCGTGTGCCTGGTTGGGGAGGCCTGTGGCTTGCATGCTCTGGTGACCCGTGACTCTACTCCGCAGCCCCTACCACGCCCTGCTGCTTCTCAGTGATGAGAAGTCCCTGCTGGGCGAGCTCCCGCTCGACTGCTCCCCGGCCCTGGTGCGCGTGATCAAGACCACGTCTGCCGTGAAGAACCTGCAGCAGCTTGCCCAGGATGCAGATCTGGCCTTGCTTCAGGTAACCCCGGGGGGCCTGGGGAGATACCCCAAATAGGGGCGAATGGGGGAGGGAGGGGTGGGCACGTCAAAGCAGGCCGCCCTTGGTTGAAGGTGGGAGGTCAGGGTGTCAGGAAAGCAGGCTGCCTGTGTGCCATGTACCCAGGTCCACTACGTGGCCTGCCGTGATGGGATGGGTAGTCCCTGGGTCGGCTCCAAGTTCTGGAATCCGAGTCAGGCCTGGCTTCGGGGCGGGCTTTGTGAACTGGCTTTGGGACTAACGTTGTACTAACCCCTGTGTCCAAGGATTGTGAGGCATGAGGCCCTCCAGGTGCTGGGTTACTGGGCTCTGAAGGATGGGGTGGCAGGGCTAGGGGCTTGCAGGGGCACGCAGAGTGTCGTCGTGTGAGCAGCCAGTACCACAGCTCCACTTTGCCAGTGTGGGAGGTGAGGGCAGGAAGTTGGGTTGAGAGCCTGCCTGTGTGCGGAACCAGGACCTAGCTTCGTGGCCTTGACCTCTACCTTGTATGTGCACCCAGGCCTATGTTCTGTGTGAGGTGCCGTCCTCTTGCCAAGCCACGTGCTTGTGGGCTGCAGTTTCTGATGGGGTAGAGGGCCTCTCAGCCCTGGCTGCGATCTGGTTGGAGTCTGGGTGGGGGCCAGGGAGTGAAGAGAAGCATAAAGAGAAGTTGGAGGCCCTGGGACAGTGTGCCTTCCAGGTGACAGCCCCAGGGCGAGAACGGTGGGCACCATGTGGCCACCAGGGGGCAGCAGGACCTGGCTACAGAGCAGCTGCTTTCTCAGATGGGCTGAGGAAGAGGATCCCAGGTGTGACGCGAGCCTACCTGGGCCCTCTGGGAGGCACGTCTTTGGCCTGTGGTCCTTGGCAAGGGGCGGGAGCTTGACTCTCAGGCCTCTGTTTCCCAAAGCAGCCGTTTCAGGTTCTGCCATCCAGAATAAGTCCTTCCCCATGACCTTCATTTACCTGGCCAGAGAGTTTATCCGATTCTGCCTTTGTGTGTCATATGGGCTCACGGACTAGATGGGACCCAGTGAGGACCACATCCTAGTCACCTTCGTAGCATCCACAAGACAGAACCTTAAATGTTCTGGCTGTTTTGTACACACTGCAGAGCTTGTGTTCTGATCAATACAGGCTGAGCTGTCAAAGCTTTCAAGTTTCTCGGTCTCTTTGGGCAAAGACAAAGCTTTGATGATAACCCCTTCACGCACCCCGCCCCCCACCTTGCCATGGGGAGGCTGTTATTTCCTTCCATAACCCTCCCCACTGAGCTCACTTCAAATCAGGGTTTCCTGCTGGCGTGGCCAGCCTCCCTGGCCTCTGGGACTGCTGCTGCCTGTGGCAGGTCAGGTGGCCCAGTGGAGGCCCCTGGGAGAGCAGGGGAGCAGAGGCTGGCTGAGCCTAGTTGGACCCTCAAGCGTGGATGGCCCCACTAGAGAGAAGATGTCAGCTTACCTCATGTTCCCGAGGCGCCTGGCTGGCTCAGTCAGAAGAGCATGTGAATCTTGATCTTGGGGTCATGAGTTTGAGCCCCGTGTTGGGTATAGAGATCACTGAAGAAAAAATAAAATCTTAAATAACTCCTGTTCCATCCCAGGCAAAGTAAATATTTTGGGCCTTGTTTAATTTATTTCTTATTTTTTATTTAAAAAAATTTTTTTTTCAGATTTATTTATTTTTGATAGAGACAGAGCACAAGTGGGGGAGGGGCAGAGAGGGTAGGAGACACAGAGTCGGAAGCATGCTCCAGGCTCCGAGCTGTCACCTCACAAACCGTGAGATCTTGACCTGAGCCAAAGTCGGTCGCTTAACCGACTGAGCCATCCAGGCGCCCCGGGCTTTGTTTTAATCTAATCTATTTTTATTTAATTTATTTATTTTGAGAGAGGGCGAGCGGGAGAGGGGCAGAGAGAGGGGGAGACAGAGAATCCTGAGCAGGCTCCACTCTTGTCAGCACAGAGCCAGACGTGGCGTTCGATCTCAGGAACCGTGAGATCATGACCTGAGCTGAAATCGAGTCAGATGGTTAACTGACTGAGCCCCCCAGGCCCCCTTTGTTTTTGTAAATAAGACACAGCGACAGTTTCAGGCGTGCTGTATACGGAGTCAGCAGTTCCGTATCAAGATAAGTGTAGTTTGAATCTCCTTCACTATTTCACCCCACCTACCTCCCCTATTTGGGGCCTTTTTTGTCGTGATAAAGTCGATATGCTCTTTCACATACAAACTGATATATCTCGCAAATTATGGGCACAGAGAGTGCCTGCAATCCTGTATTTCAGAGGTAAACACAGTAGATTCCTCCAGATTTTCTGTATGTATAAATTAGGACAGTATCTTTGATCACAGTGTCCATTCCTTATGATTGGCTTAGTAATGGCTCCACAGACCTTCGCATCCTAACCCTCAGGTCCTGTGGATGCAACCTCACGTGGGACTTTGCAGAGGCGATAAAGGATTTTGAGATGGGCGGTGACCCTGGATTGTCCTTGTAAGAAGTGGGCAGGGGACGTGACCCTGGAGGCAGAGACTGGAGGGATGTGGCCACACGCACAGGCCAAGGAAGGCTGCCGCTACAGGAGGCGGAGACTTGGAGAGAGTCGTCCTGCTGACAGACACTGCAGCCTGGGATCCGAGTTCAGACCTCTGGTCCCCAGAACCGCGCTCGGGCTGCAGGGAGTGGTGGGGGGTGGACGCCAGGCGGAGGAAAGTGGGTGTGTCCTTGCTTTGGAGTGGGCTTCAGTAGGACTTGGGATGAGAGAGAAGAGCGGCAGTGAAGGAACTGAAATTGCTGCCACGTTGGCACTGGTGGTGCCACTGGAGGTCCTGTTTGCCAAGATGAGGTGGAGGTGGACTCAGCGGTGTCCCTGGCCTTGCATGTGGGTCGGGGTGTCTTGCCCACTTGGGGACACATAGTGATGGCACGGAGGGGCAGCACGCTCACCTCGGTGATGCAGAATTAGAAATGCCCAGTGCCAGGGCGCCTGGGTGGCTCAGTCGGTTAGGCGTCCGACTTTGGGTCGGGTCACGATCTCACAGTTCGTGAGTTCAAGCCCCACATCGGGCTCTGTCAGCTCAGAGCCTGGAGCCTGCTTTGGATTCTGCGTCTCCCCTTCTCGCTGCCTCTCCCCTCCTGTGTGTGTCTCTCTCTAGGTCTCAAAAATAAATAGACGTTAAGAAAAACTAAAACAAAACAAAACCAAAAAAAAAGAAGTGTCCAGTGCCGTACCCTCAGACCTGGGCTCCCCTCTTGAAGTTGGAAGGAATTTCTGGCATCTTAGTCTGTCTCTGGCCCGTCTTGTCTGAGCATCCAGGAGAGCCGGGCAGTGGAGTGTGGTCCCGGGATACTGGGACACACAGGGATGAGTGCAGGAGGTGTAGGACAGGTTCATTTGACCCACATCCATTACCATGTGGAAACCCATCCCCATGCTGGGCTCCTGGTGGGAGCAGGGTGCTGGCCTCTGCCAGCTTGTTCAGACAAGGCCCTTGTTCAGCTGAGCTGACCCCATGGTCCTGAGCACCTCACATGTCCCCATGCTCATGGGACTTTTCCTTACTGCCAGCCTGGACAACACCGGGTCCTGTGGGAAGTGACTGTCCCAAACCACACAGCGACCGGTGATACAAAGGCTTGTGTGCTTGCCGTGCCAAGCCCCTGGGTGGGGGGGTTGCCGTCAGCTCCCTCTGCCTACAGGTTTTCCAGCTCGCGGCTCACCTGGTGTACTGGGGCAAGGCCATCATCATCTACCCGCTGTGTGAGAACAATGTCTACATGCTTTCTCCCAACGCCAGCGTGTGTCTGTGAGTACCTCTGGCTGCCAGAGCCCAGGGCCGTGCTCCTCTGCTCAGCCAGGACCTCGCTTGGAGTTGGTTACTGGCCTCTGCTGTGTCCACGTTCTTATTCTGGCCTGGTCCAGGACCACGTGGCCTGCCCTGGGCGTGTGCTCTTCTGGCATTCAAAGTTTCCATACAGGGTCTGTGCTCCCCCATGTCTGCTGGCCAGTGGGGTCTGGACGGGGTGCCTGGTGGGGGGTTGGGAGCCTTGGTCTTGACTTGGGGGCTCAGAGGGGCTGTGGCCTGTGCCCATTGTTCCTTCTGCCCCTCGAGGGAGAGCATCTGGGCTCTGTCCTCATTACACCCATCCTAGGCCACCAGCTATGCTGAGCCTTCCTGCTGCCCACCCTGGGCTCATGGTGAGGGCACAGATGTCATGAAATGATGGAGAAGCCTGCTGAGCTCACGGGCACGCCCACCTTACCCATCCCCAGGTACTCTCCACTGGCTGAGCAGTTCTCCCGTCAGTTTCCAGCTCACGACCTGCCATCTGTCCTTGCTAAGTTCTCCTTGCCCGTCTCCTTGTCAGAATTCAGAAACCCCCTCGCCCCCCCGGTGCAGGAGGTAAGTCACAGGAGTCTTGGGGAGCCCAGGAACCACTCCTCTGGTGTCAGTTTCTCATCCCAGAGCCCTCAGTGCTGCACCCTTAGCCTTGGTTTTGGGGAGGAGGGGGCTTCCTTTGGGGAGTAGGTGGCACATGTTGTGCCAAGGTGATCAAAAGCTGGCTCCCCAGCCAGGCCACCTGCAGACACTTGGGCAGTCCCAAGTCCCCCCACCCCCACTCCAGTGGAGCCCACCCTGGCTATGGTGAGTGGTTCTTGGGGTAGAACAGAGTTAAGAGGCCCAGATGGCAGGAGAGTGGTGACCTTTCCTGGGTTTGGGTGGGTGGGTGTGTGTGTGTGTGTGTGTGTGTGTGTGTGTGTGTGTGTAATCGGCTTTGTTTTCACTGAACTTGGGCCCTGCCCTCCTGCTCTCTCCCCCTCCACAGTTCAGGTGGCCACAGGGTATATAGGTCTAAGTTCTGGGCTCACTGGTCCCCAGAATCTCCTCATCCAAGAGGATTTGGAGAGGACAGGCCTGGAACAGGCCCCACTGGGCCTGGGGCAAAGTGAGGGCCAGGTGGGATTGCTGGGTGTGGCAAGGGCTCATCCAGGGAGGTATGGGGCTTGTGGTCCAGGTGCAGCCTAGACCCAAGAACAAGGCTCTGCCTGCCTCCTCTCCGCTGAATGCCTGGAGCTTTGGAATTCTGGGCAGGGACCCAGCACAGGGCCAAGATGGGGCAGGTGTTGGAGATGGGGCTGGGTGTTCTCAAGGCTTTGTCTTCCAAAGTATTTGTTTTAATAAGCGACACATCTGTTAAACCAGTCCTTAAAAGCAAATTCTTTCCCTTCTCAAGTTGTGAATGAGATGGAGATCCAGGTTCTTGAGTTCATTTAGATGCTGAGTGTGACAGTTCTAAAGGCCGCCTTTCATGGGGCCTTTGGTTTCCGGGAAGTGTGCCAGGCCATGCCAGCCGAATAAAAGACACGCTTTGCATCTGTACCCAGCAGAAGCTTCCTAATGGTCTGGATGGTGGGTGGATTTTCCAAGCCATGCCTGGGGGGGCCACCCTGTCCCTTGTCAAGGGCCCAGATGGAGCTGGGTTTGGTCCTGCACAGTCCCGGGCTGAGGCCTTTTTCTTCTCCTTCTGCCTCTCCTTCTGCTTCTGCTGCTTCTCCTCCTCTCCCTCTTCTTCCTCCCCCCCTCTTCTTCCTCCCCTTCCCCTCCTCTTCCTCCTTCTTCTGTTGCTTTTTATTGTTGTTTATTTATGTTTTAGAGAGAGAGGGGGGGAGACAAAAGTGTGAGCAGGGGAGGGGCAGAGAGAGAGGGAAACACAGAATGTGAAGCAGGCTCCAGGCCCCGAGCTGTCAGCATAGAGCCCCATATGGGGCTCGAACTCACAGACCGTGAGATCACGACCTGACTCAAAGTTGGATGCTTAACCGCCTGAGCCACCCAGGTGCCCCTGAGCCCGCCTTCTTGTCACACCTCCTGTTTCGGGGCCTGGAGTGTGTTGTTGAGGTCTTAAGAAGCCTCTTTGTTTTACTTGTTAATTTTAAGTTTAGTTATATTACAGTCCTTTTCAATTGTATTTGGTTTGACCAGGTCATAACACGCCCATGGTACATCCCTGTTTTCATCCCTGGGCAGCCATCCCCTCCCAGGAGGGGACCCCCGCAGATCCGATCAGGCAGATGTGTGTGTCTGAGAACATGCACCTTCCTGCTCAGGCATGCTCAAGCCATGCCTGCACAGGCCTCCTCACTGCCCCTGGTCAGGTGGCAGCCCCCGAGGGAGGGGTGGACTCCACGCCCTAGGACTGCACACCGCATTACAGCTCCCTGTCCTTGGGCAGGCTTCCAGGTTGACCCAAGGAGAGGACTTCCTGCTCTCAGAGCAGCAGCCTTTTTGTGAACGGTGTCCAGGCCACAGTGGGCCCGGCTCTGTGTGGTGGGGGGCTTGGGCGACAGGGCTGAGTGGCCGGGGGGAGACCAGGCAGAGCAAGGGCCTCCATGTAATCAGTCCTGTTCCTCGGCTCTGGGCACGAAAGCCCAGGTGTGTGGTGGGAGCAGTGCAGGTGTAAGCCCAGTGCCCTTGTGGCCCTGCCACCTTCCCTGGAGCAGGGAGTTGGGCTTGCAGGCCGGCCAGCAGCCAAGAGCTCCTTTTCTGAGATGTGGAGCCTTGTATTCTAGGGTTGGGCCCCTGAAGCTCATGTGGCCCTTACGTCTGGGATGAGTTGTGGGGACCGTGTCTCAGGTCGTGGCTCCCGGATCCTCCCCAGAGGGGAGCGGGGCGGTGGGGGGGGACCAGCCTTCCCCCCCACCCCGCCTACCACCCTGGGCCTCACACTGTCTCTTGTGCAGACCCAGCTCATTCAGATGGTCGTGTGGATGCTGCAGCACAGGCTCCTTGTCCAGCTGCACACATACGTGTGCCTGATGGCCTCGCCCAGTGAGGATGAGCCCCACCCTCGAGAGGACGATGTCCCCTTCACCACCAGGGTCAGCGGCCGCAGCCTCAGCACACCCAACGCCCTCAGCTTTGGTTCCCCAAGTAGGAGCCCCCTGCCCGGGGCACGCGTCTGGTGGGTGGGGGTAGCCTTCGGGAGGGTGCCTGGGAGTGGCGGCCAGGATCCCGACACAGGCACGGCTGGGAGTGACTGGAGCACCTTCACGTGGCCATACGTGCGCGCGCGCACCCACACCTCGTGTGGGCAGTTGGGTCCTCGCACGGAGAGCCCCTGCCCCCTGCTGAGCGGCTCTCCCTTGAGGGAGGACAGGAGACCTCTCTCCCTGACCTCCCTGTACTTCTGTGGCTCTGAGGAGAAAGCCGTGCCTCTGGGCTCCTGGGCTCGAGTCAAGAGCAGCCTGGGATCAGAGCAGATTTCACACCGTCACTAGAAGGTCACGGTTGAGACTGCTGTGTCCAGGGCCTGTGAAGAGAAAGTGACTGTCACAGCCCCTTCTTTAAAGAGCCATTGTGGCCACAGCATGCCCCAGGTTCCCAGGCTCGGGGCAGATGAAGGGCTGGAAGGCTCCCTCGACTAAGGCCTGACCTTGGTCTTCAGGTCCAGTCCGAGAACCCTGTCCATGTCGGGTAGGAGGGGCGGGATGGGCAGGCCTGCCTTGTGCTGGGGGGCGGGGGGGGGGGGGGCCCTGACCAGGGGGCGGGGCAGTGGATTCCCGGTGGGAATCACAGATGGCGCAACAGGGGCATGTTTGGGGGGTTGGCTGCTCCCTGACCTACGGCCACCCACAGCCAGCAGTGACGACATGACCCTCACGAGCCCCAGCATGGACAACTCCAGTGCAGAGCTTCTCCCCAGTGGGGACTCCCCGCTGAACAAGAGGATGACGGAGAACCTGCTGGCCAGCCTTTCGGAGCACGAGCGGGCGGCCATCCTCAGCGTGCCTGCAGCCCAGAACCCCGAGGACCTCCGCATGTTTGCTAGGTGGGGGCGCGGTGACCAGTGGGGCTGGCTCAGTTCTAGGGTCAGAACAGAAAGTGGATGGGGACTTACCCAACACAACCCCAACTGAAATCCATCGATGACAAATGGCAGTTGCTGGTTGAGGTGGCGTCTCAGGCACTGTGGTGTCCCCACCCGTGGTGCCTCTGACGTTGGGGTCCCTCCAGGACTTCCTGGGTGTCTCTTGTCACCTCTCTGGAAGCAGCAGCAGGTTCTCCTCCTCACGGGGGTTGGCAGGGATTTTTCCCACGTGGGAAAGCTCTTGGCCCAGGCAGTGGGGGGAAGGGGTTCCAGCCTCCCTACATCATTGGTGACACACTTTGTCAGACCCGGCTTTGACTCGGGATGGGTGGGGGGCTCTGCAGGTGTATGGTTTTCTGGGTGAGGTGAGGAAACCCACAGTCACGAACCGCATGCCAGGCAACTCTTTGAAGCAGCCACGTCCGGGCCTCCTACGCCAGCCCTGCCACAGATGGCCCCCTAGAGCACTGATCCTGTTTGGGTCCGTAGCCACATGGGACTTCCCCACCCACGTCAGGATGCTGAGGGCGGGAATGGCCCTCAGGCTCGCGTGGCTACAGGGTTTGAGTAGCCCTGGGTCCTCACGGACCCACTTGAGGGGACCTTTCCTGCCTCTGCTGGGGATGGAGGTGTGGGTGGCCGCCTCCCCGAGACCCTGAGATCCCCACCAGTGGCTGTGAGGGCAAAGGCCACCTGGGCTCATGCTGTCCTTCCCCCACCCCCCAGGCTCCTGCACTACTTCCGGGGCCGCCACCACCTGGAGGAGATCATGTACAATGAAAACACGCGGCGCTCCCAGCTGCTCATGCTCTTTGACAAGTTCCGCAGTGTGCTGGTGGTGACCACCCATGAGGACCCAGTCATCGCGGTGTTCCAGGCACTGCTCCCTTGAGACCAGACCGAGGACGAGGAGGCGGAGAGCGGGTGCTGCCAGCGGCGGGGCTGCTGGGCTCTCCCCAGCCCTGGGCTTCCCACCCCTACAGCGGGCTGAGCCCTCTTGTGCCTGAAGCCGGACTACAGTCCAGCAGCAGCCTTGGGCCTGCTGTACTCCAGGTTCTCGGTCTCGTCTGGTCCTGGAGGCAGCCTCAGTATCTGAGCTGAGGTGAGGCTTCCAGCTGGAGGGAGTGTGCAGGACTCATGCCTCAGAGGGAGGCCTGCTGCGTTCGTTCCACACGCAAATTCGGGCCGTGCGTTTCTGTCAGACCCTCCTCCCAACCCCGTCCTCATCCCCTGACCCCCTCCACTGCTGCCTTCCCTTGGTCACCCTGGGGGATACACGGAAACACGTCTGCCCCCACCCCTCCGCCCTTCCGGGGGCCAGGAACACCTGAGTGGCCCTGCCCTCACCACAGCCCTTGCGTTAACCGCCAGCAGGCTCATGACCAGGCTGTCACTCCCTCTCTGACACCTGATGATACACAAGGGACTGGGCTGATCCCCATCCTCAAGGTGAGTCTGCACTGGTACACGCTCCCCTCCCTCGTGCAGGCCTGAGGAATGATGCGTTCAGCCTCCTGCCCACACACGGCCCCCAGTGTCCCGTCCTGGAGGAAGAAGGACTAAGCGCACGCTGGCTACCGAGAGGAGCTCTGGCAGAGATAACAAGCAGTACTCTTTCCCAGACATAAAGCATTTATTTGGTCTTTGAACAATTAAAAAGCCTTGTCCGAGCAGGCCTGTGAGTTCTGTTCGGCCGCTCGGTCTACCACACTGACCCAGGGGCTGCCCTGGACGTAGAAGCGCAGGGGCTTCTGGGCCCACTCTCCTGCTTGGCCAATGCCCACTCGGGCTGCTGCCACCACAGCCGGCTCCCTGGAGCCCGGGGGGCTGCGCTCCAGCCACACAGCCTCGTCCTTGGCCAGGTCCCGCTGGTCGAAGCTCTTGTCGATGGCCATGGCCTGGCATAGCTTGGAGGGGCCGCTGCACAGCTCACGGTCTCTGAGGGCTCGGCCCGCGGCGCCCTTGCGGAGGGTGCTGCGAAGCTGCCGCATGGTCTCCAGGCCCCCCAGGGGCTCCAGCGCTCGCAGCAGGACGCATGCCCCATCCCCTGTGGGACAGACAGACAGCCTAGAAAGCCAGGTCTCCCCAGGCCGGTTGCCCTCCTTACCCCAGGGTGCGTGCAGCGCTATGGGTGTGACGCAGCTGCCTTCCTGGGCACCCCTGCACTCGATGTCCAGATTCGGCTACCTCCACCTTCTGCACACACGACCTGTGTCACCAGGTGGGGGCTTCCCCCATGCAGCCTGAATGCCTGAGCATCAGTTAGGGAGAACCTGTCTCAAAAAAAGCCTGGAGGGTGCTTGTAGTCAGCCTCCTCTCTGGCTTCCTCTGGCTTGGTGATTGGCAGCAATTGTGAGGCTGGCAAAGGAAACCGCAGAGAGCCAGGTGTCTGTGAGCACGGCCAACCCACCAGGAAGCAGGCGGCCTGAGACCTGGCAGATTCTGACCAGGTCCCAGGGCACCCCATTCACCTCACCTACTTGGAATCTGTTGGGCAAGCTGAAAGGTTGGCTCAGAGCAGCCACCAGTGTGCTCGTGATGTTGGGGGAGCCCCACCCAGCGACACAGGAGACCATGTGGGAAGAGATGCCAACATAGCCCCTCACCTCCTTCCAGCCCTGGCTCTTTGTGTAGCAGTCCAAGCTACTTGAAGATTTTTTTTTTTTTTTTTTAATTTTTAAGTAATCTCTATATCCAACGTGGGACTCAAAACTCACAACCCTGAGAGCAAGAGTCAAATGCTCCAGCCAGCGAGGTGCTCAGGCGAAGCTACTTTAGAGACCGGAGACCGCAAATGGATACCCTGGGCCCAGGGGCTCACTCAGGAAGATGCATCTCCCCAAATTCCTTCAGTCCTGCATGGCTGGGGACAGTGATGACCCTGGCCAGAGGAGCCCTGACCCTCCAGCAAGGCTGTTCTACCGACTTGGCCCACCCCCACCACCAGGGGGTCTGAAGAGGCTCAGGTGGCCAGGCCAGTCTCCACTCTTGGACCTTGGCCACAAGGTTCTCCCCATCGGCACCTGGGAGCCCTGAGTGGTTACAGCAGCCATGCTCTCCCTTGTAGCCAGCACCTGGCAAGTGTTGGGGGTTTTGTGACCAGATGTCCCTTAACCAACCGATTTTTTAAAGTATCTCAAAATATAGTCGGGAGCAAGCGAAACCTCAAGTTCCTGAGCCTCTGTTTTTCCTGGGCCCTTCTTAGCCCACCATCCTCAGGGTGCCCCGTGGGTGCCTCACATGTCCCTCAGTGTCTCAATGAGCCCCTGCACACGGGGTGAAGGAGGAGCCTATCCCTCTGTCCCCACGCCCCTTTCCTGGAATGCATCTGAGTCCCACGTCCTGATGAAAGCATGACCTCTTCCCACCAAGTCTCCCCATCCTCACCCGCTAGTCCTCTGTCTATACCACCTGCCTTCCTGGTCATTTCTGTGGCACCTCCACACTGATGGCAGGCAGGCAACGACCATGTCCTTGGCCTCCCCTCTTCCTCCCTCTAGCTGGATGACCCTTGGCCCTGTCTGCACCCATGTGGTTTCCTGCCCCCCTGACCTGGATGTTTCTGGGGCATCTTGGTCATGTGTCCAGAAAGTAATGTGCTACCTCCCGTGTCTGCCCTGTCCGCTGTACCCACCCTCCCCCTGCCCCCCGACCCTAGAAATTCCAGGCTTCTCCCCTTCTTTGTTGACCATAGCCCCAGGCATCCCCAGACTCATTCTCTCTCCTTGTCCGAGTTCAGTCCCACTTCACAAGAGGGGGTTGGTTCTATTGCCAAAGAAAAGCCAGACAACCAAGATAAGTTTTCCAGGGTGGTAAGAGGACCGACCCTCTGGGGTGCTCCCCACCATCCTCTGATCTCCAGTCACTCAGCTTCGCTCAACACCTGCTTTGTGCCGGGCATGGGACCAATCTTGGGGCCCAATGTGGCTCTGACACTGGACAGGCCCAGCTGTCCACTCTGCGCAATCACAACTTCCAGGCCACTGGAATCATGTGTAACACAACGCATACCAGACCCCACGCCTCTCTGTGGTCTCCTCAAGCATTTGCTTTCTTGGGATGGTCAGGGAGGAAGCTCAACACACATACAGATGTTGAGACTGGCTAGTCAGAGTGGGCCAGGCAGACCCTGCTCCTGGTCAGCGGTGCCTCTGGCAGGGTGACGCTGTGGGTTCTTCCTTCAGAGCACAGGCCTTCCAGAAAGCAGCCACCTGCTCAGGAAGAACAGAAGCCGCCCCAGAGCAGGTCCCACAGGGTGAATGGGTTCTCCTGGGTGCTCTAGACCAGCATCTCTGGGCACTACTGATGTTTGGGGCCAGGTGATTCTGTGTGATGGGGGCCAACGTGTGCCTGTAAGCTATCCAGCATCATGCCTGGCCTCACCCACTAGACGCCAGTAGCACGTTGAGAACAATAGGTTCAGACCCTGTAACTGACCTCTGGCAAGGCTCTGGCCTGAGCCCAACTCGTCCCAAATTAATCTCACCCTTGTTTGCCCACAACCGGCCCCCACAGGTCTACTCTGGGCCACAGGGGACACCACCTTTGAGCTCTGTGACCAGGGGCGGCCTTGTGGAACCTGTCTGCTCTGTGTTCAGGTCAGCCCATGACCTCTATCCCGTGGGGGCCTCTGGCACCTATAACCGCCCTGTCAGTGTAGCCAGGATTCCTAAAACTGCAACCTAGTTTAGCACTGACACCTCCTTGCTCAGATACCTGCCCCAGCCTGGTGTTCCCATGGGTCTCCCAGCTGCCAGCTAAGGGGACTCTGCTCACCTCGGCTGGAGACGTTCATGCAGAAGTACATGCCATAGATGATGTACACGTACAGGGTTCCTGGCTTCATGAACATGCCACGGTTGCGGGGGGTCTGCCGGCCACCCCTCGAATGAGCAGCTGCATCCTCGGGCCCCAAGTATGCCTCCGTCTCCACAATGCGGCCGCGGAGCTCTGTGCCATCATCAAGTCGCCGAACCAAGACCTGTGGGCAGTCGGTCTGCTTAGAGCAGCAAGAAGCAGAGACTCAACTGTGATAGCTCACAGCCTGGGCCTCATCTCCCCGGTTCAGGATGCACCAGGGCACCCAGGTCCAGCCGGGTCCCCTGCTGTCCCCTCTGGCCTGCTCAACCCCCCCTGGACCACAGGCCCTGCTCACTAAGTGTCCTGGCCACAGCTAGCAGCTATCTCAAGCTCCGGCCCGGGCTGGGTTGGAAAGTCGGCACCACTGAAACCACACACTTCCAAGTCTTCTTGGTAAGGCCTCCCATCTCCTTGCCTCCTCCTCCCCAAGTCCCCCTTGGACTGAAATGCTTAGCTTAGTGCAGGGCAGCGTGGGGGGCACAGGGCCCCCATGCTCTTCCCACACAGCTGAACCCCCAGAGCCTGTGTAGCCCCCTCCACCTGGACTAACCCACAAAGGACCATCCTACTCAGCTCCCACCCACCTAGCTCTGATAGGCATTTCTGAGCAGCAAGACAGGTGCCCGTAGCACCCCTGGCCTGGACCACAGCCCTGGGTGTAGTCAGCTCCACAAGGAGGGCGTCAGTGTAGGCGTTATGCCAGGAAGATGCGCTGGCTGTGGTTGGCTCAGACAGCACCCTGGGCCAGGGGTGGCACCCACAGGGGACAGGGGCACCGGCTGAGGACAGGGCAGGGGGCAGTTTCCAGGGGCTATCACTGGAGGGGCGGTGCTTTCAGGTCAACAGAGCACCTAGGAGAGGAGCTCAGGCCGCAGTGGAACCGGGGAGGGCCTGTGAAGTGCTGAATGTGCCAGGGAACTGAGTTCTCAGCCTGAAGACTTTTCACCTATTCCTTGGCCACATTATATTACCTGTCCCAGAAATGCCCGTGCCAGAGGGACTGCAGGCTGGTCAAAAAACTCAGATCCCAGTTGTGCAGAGTGGCTTTTGGGGCTTGAAAAATAGATGCTGCGCTGGGGTCCCAGGGTTGCAGGCGGCCCCAAGCAGGGCTCCATGGTGGAAGGCATCTGGGCTCCGTCTGTTAGGCTCTGACGCCGTCGTGCCTCCAACAGTCGCTGCTTTTTTTGCCCCATTCTTCGGGAAAGCTGTGATGAAAACAGACAAAATAAATATTCTGAATAGGTTCTGTGGTGAAGTCAGGCTGGTGGAGTTCAAGGACCATATTTGACTGCCTGCTTCACCTGCAAAATGGAGGCAGGCAGCCACCCGGTGGGTTGTTGCAAGGTGCAAGCAGAATGCTATACTCAGCCCCATGCTGGGCCCCAGGAAGCCTTGGGAAACGAGGAGAGGCGGTCGGTGGCAGGGTCAGGGTAGCCATTCTAATCCACACACCCTCCACATGCTGTGGATGCACAGCCTGGTGGCAAAGGGCTGCAGGGCCTGGGGAGGGGAGAGTGGGCATCCGAGCCTAGGACAGGAGGGCTGGTACTCTTATTCCCACTCATCATATGGACCCCAGACTTTTTTTTATTAATTTTTATTTATTTTTGAGAAAAGGAGAGAGGGCGAACGGAGGCAGAACAGAGAGAGAGGAAGACACAGAATCCGAAACAGGCTCCAGGCTCCGAGCTGTTAGGCACAGAGCCTGACACGGGCTCGATCGCGAGGACCGTGAGATCATGACCTGAGCTGAAGTCGGACGCCTAACCGACTGAGCCACCCAGGCACCCCCCCCCCCCCCCCCACCAAACGAACTTTTGATCTTATTTCTTGAACCCAGCCCTTTGCACTGACCCTAACCAGGAGTTTAAAAGCACAGCCATGACCTTGATGGGGCCCGGCCAAGGAATGGGTTTTGTGTTGCTGTGTCATCCACACTCCCTTCCCTCCCACCCTGTTGACACGTTGGCAGGGCTCCCACTGTACCATCCCCTCCTCAGAATGGCTCAGAAGGCCACACACAGGTGGTTGCTTGCGCACCTGCTGTCTTCTCTGCTCCACCCCAAGGGCTCAGGCATGACCCCTGGTGAGTCCCCAACTATCCCCTCATGACCCGGGATATCATAATGATAAGGAGCAAGCGGGGCAAAGGTGAGGTCTCTCAAGGGACGAGACCCAGCCTCCCACCTGCTGCCACACAGCCTGAGAAACACGACCACACATGCTCAGCTGCTCTGAGACCAGCTGCTCTCCAGCAAGTGGGATAAGATGAAGGGAGCAGGTGAGCACTGGGGCCTGGGAAACACCCCGCTCAAGGGCTGGTCTTCAGTAGCACCCACATCTCCTTGGCATGTGACAGACCCATTATTTTTAACATAAGTGCTGACGCTCCATGTCAAAAGGAGACCGCCAGTCTACTGAGAGTGGACACTGACGTGACCGTCTTTGCAGCCCAGCCCATCTGCCAATACCCGCCATGGGGTCAGGCGCTGGGACACCGCCACTTGGGAGTTTGGCCCCCTGCCTGCCTCATGGCACTTGGGTCATTCTGGGTCAGCACTGGTCCACCCTGGGTGGGGAGGGACTCATAAAGCTGCACAGGGACAGAGGCTGAGAGAGAGGCCTCAGTTTCCCCATCAGAGACCTAGAATCTGAACCTGCCTCACAGGCCTTTGTGGTGATGGACTGGCCCAGGGCTAAGTAGTGGGGGTGCCCCTGCTGTTGCACCCAAGAGTGAGCACCGCCTCAAACTTTGTACGTGGGCACCTCACATGCTTCCCTGGCACCGGTTGGAAAGGACGGTTCCCTGAACAAGGGGCCCCAGAAAATCACCTAAAGTGGCTGTGCTTCTGCTTCCTCATCTGTAGAAAAGTAACCAGTATCTGCCACACAAAGTTACGAGGATAAAATGAGAGAAGTCAGGTATGCACTCGGCTGGCATACAGCAAGCACTCAAAGAATGTTAGGAAGAAACGCCCTCGGGCGCCTGGGTGGCTCAGGTCAGGATCTCACGGTTCCATGAGATCGAGACACCCCCCCCCCCACCTGCCCCCGCAGGCTCAGAGCTGACACCCTGGAGCCTGCTTGCACGCCTCTCTCTCCTCCTCTCCGCCCCTCCCCGGCTCGCTCTCACTCTCTCTCTCAAAATAAATAAATCTACTTTAAAAGATTAAAAAGAAACACCCTCCACCTGGGATGTCTCCAGGCAAAACCTGGGGACAAGGGTCTCTTGTCAGAGTAGGTCCGGCCGGCGGAGGGCAGGAAACAGCCTGGCCTGGATGTGGGTGCCCACCAGCCCTCCATCACAACCTGGGCAAACACGAGGTTCGTAAGTATAGAGAGACCATTTATCCGGCTGTGACAGGCCCCGAAGCGAGGAGCGTGAGAAAGTGGCCCCCTGGGCCAAGCCAGGGTCATTTCTGTAGCAGGCCGGCCCCTGGGGAGGGACTGTCTGAGCTGGGTCTGAGTGTACAACATTTAACCAAGAAGCCGGTGTCGGGGTCTCCTCCCAGACTTCACTGGCGACCTCGGCCGGGCCTCAGCTTTTCTCCTGGCAGATGGAGCAGCCGAGCCAGGGCCAACACACCGGTGGCCGCCTGTCTGGGAAGTGAGGCCCGCGTTACTGGTGTCCCCCGGGTTCTCGCTCAGCGGTCCGCCGGCTGAACGACTCCGGGGGGCGGGGGGGGGGGGGGATGATCGCCCCGGAGGCCGTTGCTCGGCCGTGGCGCGGGGCAGCCGCGCGCGGAGCGAGAAGCGCGCTCACGTGGGCGCACACTCACCTGGCCCGCCCCGCGCGCGGGCATCCCGCGGCTGGGGCCGGGGTTCCGGGCGTGGGGACCCCCAGCGCGTGGAGCCCACCCGCCCCGCCGAGGCGACCCCGGAAGTGCCGCCGGCGCCTGCGCGCGGGAGGACGGAAGCCCGGCGCAGTGGCGGCGAGCGCGGCGCGGATCCGCCCGCGGAGGAGGAGCCGGGGGGCCTCCGCCCATCCTGGACACAGGCCCGGGGCGGATGGGACTCTCGTGGCGTGAGACCCGGGAGAAGGCGTCTGGGGTTGGGGCGAGCACCCCCGCAGCCTGGTGCCTCTCCCAGTGGCCGGCCTCCCGCCCCCGTATGCACCGCGGTCCGTGCACGGCCGCCAGCCAGTAGTCAGACCCCCAGGAGGACTGGTCCGTCCTGTGTCTTCCTGGCCCTCGAGGGGCCCCGGTCGGGGGGTGGGGTGATGCGCAGTGCGCCTTAGGGAGGTGGTGGCTGAGTCCCGGTCCTCGGAATGCGCTTCCTGGACGGGGGAGGGGTGTTACTTGCTCCAGACCTCCGGGGGGCATTTGTGGGGAGAGGACATGGGGAGTGGGCCAGGAAGACTGTCCAGGAAGCGGACGCCAGGCGTATCCGGAAGCCCCTGCCGGGGTCATCATCGCTAGCGGGTCTGAGAATACTGTCTGCAGTGTAGCCTCCAACCCTTCTGCCGCCCAAAGATGCCCAGAGCAGCCTGCCCACGCCCTGGAACGGGCTTGCTGGATCACGGCCAGTCTCCTCTAGAGGCTGAGGCCGGGACTAGGACTTTGGGGACCCGGGAACACCCGGCTTGCGCTTGCAGCCTGCAGCCGGGAAGGGCGGCGGCTGGGGGCCGTATGGGGAACGTGCGGCCCTCCACCTCTGATGTTGCTCACCCTGCCTGTAACCTTTCAAGTCGGATTGGAGTCCAGAAGAGGAGGGGAGGGGAATCTGGGGAGGGCAGTGCCTGATCCAGAGGAAGGAAGGGCCATGAGTGGGAAGTGTTCAAGCACAGGGGCTGTTGGCTGGGGACAACCATGGCGGGGAGGGGCACACTGCCGGCTCCTGTGGCTCAGTGGACCAGTGGGTACTGGCTTCAACACCCAGCAGAATACCCCCCACACACAAACACACACTGTAGCTCTAGGGTCTCTTCCCCTGCAGGTCCCCTTTGCTGTGGCTGGCACAGTCCCACCCTCCTGTACCACCCACTCCGGAAAAACCCTTGAGGAGCACCGTCTGTGCTTTGATTTCTGTGACCCTGGCCCTGGAAGGGGGTACCTGTGGGGCCTCAGCGACTGGGCATAGGATGATGTCAGGTAGGAAGTGCCCGGATGGGCCATGTGAATGTGAATAGGCCTCAGATGAGCACAGGGTCAGTCCAGCTGGGAGGACTCTGGTCTCCAGCTAGGCCCTTCCTCTGAACAGCCCTGGTGCTGAACTTCAGCCTGGGCCCTGGGCCAGCAGTACTGCTGGCCCCCTCCCCTCAGGGCTCCCATCAGGACTTCCTGGGGAGGGAAGGGCTGCAGCCTTCCAGCTGCCTGCTGGAAGCCACCCAGCTGTTTGTGGCACTATGTGCCGCTTCCTTCCGGGGGTGGGCAATGTGTCATAAATCCATGCTTGTAAGGCAGGCTTAGATGTGACTCCCACCCGTTTCTTTCCTCCTTACCCCCTGCAGGCATTCTGCCCAAACAAGAACTCCCCCTTCCTGCCCTCCTTTGTGTCCAGTCCCCCTTCTCTCCTGCCTTTCCAACCTCCCTCTCTCCAGGAGGGAAAGTGAGGCCTCAGTTGGGCCCCTCCTCCTGGTGAGGGCCGGGGCAGGGTGGATGCCATTTGTATTAATTTTTATTCTCATTTTACAAATGGCTCATGGTCCTTATAGAAATCGGGGAGGAGCCTGCTTGTTCCTGGAGGGGTGTTTTATCCCCACCTTGAGGGTGAGGAGAGAGAGGCTCGAGCGCAGCCCTGGCCCCCAGGAGGAGGAGGCAGGGCCGGTGCCAGCAATGTACTTCTCCAGATGTTTCAGCCTGAGTGCAGGGGCTTGCGAAACCTCTCCAGGGTGGGCCCTCCACCGGCCCGCCCCCATTTCCTGGTTAGTGGTCTGAGGCCCCACCGCAGGCTGGAAGTGGTGGGCTGAGCATTCCCACTGTGGCCTGCTGGGCAGGCTGGCCGGGGGTCAGAGAAGGTGGTCCCGGCGGGAGGAGGGTCCTAGGGCCTTCTCTGTCCTCAGTGTGCCTTGCTGCTGGGCCGGTAGACGTGCTGGAGGCTGTCAGGGCGAGATGGAGTTGAGGACACCCTCCATGCTTTGAAAGGAGCCGGTGCTGGCGCTGGGCCAGCCCACGGAGGGGCCGTGACTAAAGCCCTGAAGGGACAGCACAGAGGCCACAGTTCCAGCAGCAGCACTCTTGCAGAGCACCCAGCACACTAGCCCAGTGTCCTTTTCTCTGATGGAGGGATGCTGACACTGTTGAAGGGAGAGTTGGGTCAGGGCCCAGTGGACTCCACGGCAGATAGCAGAGGGCCAGCCCTCTGGCAGCTTCTTAGCGGTTCTGGCATCCCAAGTGGCCTCCAAGGCGCTCTGAATCTGACGGGTTCTGGGCAGGGCAGGGGGATCAGAGCCCCCTTGGGAAGAGAAGGCAGCCCAAGGAGATGTATGGGGGCTGCATCCTCCCTTTCTGGGGCTGTGCCGCCAATGCTGCTGGGCCTTGGCCCGAGGCACTTACGGGACCCCTTGCCATGCACTGAGACACAGGGACAGGCAGCTGCCTTGGAAATAGCTAGTGACTTCAGGCCCCCGGCTGGCCTGGCCCACTTCCCTCTCCTCCCCAAATAGCCAGGGGCTGGTGCCAGGCCCGTCCAGGCTCCCCAAAGCCCAGGAACTGGCCTGCTGAGTTGAGGATTCCAGGGTAGCTGATGGGGACTCCTGCTGTTGGTCAGGATCTTACCCCCTCAGGTCCTAGAGTGAGGTCCACAGCCATGGGGGTGGTCCAGATATCCATCCACACCTAGCCACCTGTCCACAGTTGCAGTTGATTTCCATTTCTCTAGGGCTCGGACGAAGAGGAAAGAGAAGGACCGGCAGCCGGCTTTCCCTGTAGGGGCTCCTTCCCCAGAGCACAGGGCAGTGGGACAGACATGAAGCAGAACATACAGGTGTGAATGTGTCCATGTGGACTAGGTCCAGGCCTGAGCACTCACGTGTCCAGGCCTCTGCTCGCACCACCCTTTGATTCCAAGGTCCTTGTTCAGGATGCTGAGCTGGGTTGAGAACGTGGGGGTTCCTGGATTTGCCGGCCAGGGTATACTGAGACATGCCTTGGGATCAACACCTGTGGGGGGCAAGGGTTTGCAACAGAGACTGCTGGGGCTCCCACTGAAGCCCAGTGCTGAGAGGGCCCTTCGGAGATAGCTTAAATGAACACAGGGGGAGGCCATTTACCCGTCACTGAACACATAGACCACCCTCTCTGGGGAAAGAGTATGATTTTTGGGAAGGCGGCTCTTGTCCACTGAAGGTGACTCCTTGACTCCTCGGAGGGGGATTTCAGCTGTGGGCCAGCCATGGCCAGTACTCCTGGCAGCTGGGAATGAGTGTCTGGGTCACGGAGCGGGTCATGGAGTGGCACCCTGAAGCATCCACTGTAGGAGGGGGACCTGCCAACACCGGATGCCCAGCCGTGGCATGCTTTGGACATGAGCCCGGGCCCCGGCCTCCAGAACTGACACCACTGCTGGCCCTGCCAGCCCAGTCTGGGCATCCAGGTGGGCGGGGCCTGCTTACCCCTGGCAGGGGTCGAGAATGCCTGGTATGGAGAGACTGTCCTGTGTGGCTGAGAGCCTGGCATGAGAGGAGTGGCACGTGTAGGCCGCAGGAGCCATGAGCATCAGCACCAGGCAGGCTCCCTCCTGCCTTGTGTCCCCAGTGCACCTGTAGTCACCACCCCCACCCCCACCCCGCACCCCATGGAGGAGTCCTCCTGTAGCCCTTCCAAAGCTTTCATTGTCTCCCTCTACCTAGGAATTGTGTTGACAGGCCCGTGTTCGTAGAGGTCCCAGTATGTGCCGGCACCACTTTGTTCCCTGGTACAGGTGAGGCCACGATCAAGGGGTTCTGTCCCTTGCCCAGTTTCCCGAGCCCATACATTGGTTGCCGCCTCAAGCTGTCAACTCTCTTTTCTGTGTGGTCAGGACCCAAGTCTGCGGTCAGGCCCAGCATGGTTGGCCACTGGTGGCAGCAGCTCTGTTTGGGGCAGGCCAGTGCCACCTGGTCCCAGACCAGCAAAGGGCCTGAGGACATATTTGTAGGACACTGCGAGGCTTGATGTGCTGGGCCAGATGTGCCCCAAGGTGTTCTGGCATCTGGTGAAAGGGTCCTTAGGAGACCTGTGGTCCCAGTTATGTCTTCTCTGAGGCAGTAAGAGAGACCACCCCAAGGAAGCCTAGGCTCGTCCACCACTCACAGGACCTGGTCAGCCCTATCTATGCCCTGCTGTTGGAACTCCCCTCCCCCATTTCCAGGTCTTTCTCGACCCCGCATACTCCTAGGATGTCGAGAGAGAGGGACTCTGGGAAATTCCCATCAGCCTCAAGCAGATGGGTCATTTTGTATCCAACTCAGACAATGCAGGGATGAGCCTATCAGGGGCAGTGGCAGGCTCTGAAAGAGGGAAGAGCAAGGAGTGGATGCCACAGTGTTGCCTCTGCTCTGAATGTTTCTGGGGTCGTAGGCCCAGCCTGGCCTGGGAGTGCCTGCTGGAGAGCACAGGGGTCCAGGAGGGGGTAACTGCTCTAATCCTTTGCTGTGAGGGTGTGCATCAGTGTGTAAACACACAGATGGGAGTGTACAGTTGTGGTTGTGTGCATGTGTATACTATGTGCAAGTTGATATGGTGTGTACAGTTTTGTGTGTGTGTGTAGGTGTGTGTGTGTGTGTGTGAGTCTGTAAACAGGTGTGTGTGAATGTGTGAGTCAGGGAGAGTGGTTAGAGCTCGTGGGTGTGTACGTGCTTGAATGCACGAGCGGGAACGTGGGTAAGTGTGAGTGCTCACATGGGTCTGGGTGAACTTAGAGGGATTTAGTGTGGGCCTTTGGAGGAGGTTGGTGGTTCGCTTTACAGGAGACCCAGGGACACTGTCCCACACCGCCCCTTCCCCCCTTTCTCAAGCACAAGTCAAGGAGGAATAAGGTCAGGATTCACTCTAGAGTCTGGGAGAGGCTGAGGAACACAGGACTGGCCTTGACGCTGAGGCTCTGTCCGGTTGGGCCCCTAGGCCCTCCCTCCCCGGCCGAGGCGTCCAAACCGCCCCCCCCCCCCCCGCCCCCCCGCCCCCCCCACCCCAGCCACAGGTGTCCGAGCGGCAGGACACGGAGAGAGCGGAGCCCGGGGGCCTTCCCGGAGGAGGTGACTCGAGCCGGGCGGGCCGCGCGCATTCCTGAGCCCTTAGTCAGCGCGGCCGCCCCCTCCGGCCGGGCCCGCCCCCGGCGCGCACGCCCCTCGCTCCATGGCATTCCCGGGCGGGCGGGCCGGACAGGCGCGCGGGCGGGGACTCGGCGCGGGCGCCCTCCCGGCCGGCGGTGGCAGCCCCTCCCCGGAGCCCTCAGGACCCCCCGAGGACCCTCGGTGCCAGCGGCGGCTGCGGTGAGTGAGCGCGCCGGGAGCGGGGCGCAGGGCTCCGCGGGCCGGGCGGGTTCCGGGGCTCGCGTCCGCCGCCCCCGGGGCCCGTCCTCAGCCAGCCGTGGCCGGAGCCGCCGGCAGCGACCGGAGTCGGGCTGGCTGAGGGCTCCAGGTCTGGGTCCCGGGTCGGGCGAGTACCCGCCCCGGTCGGCCGGACTTCCCTTCCCGGAGTTTCCCGACTCACCCGCGGAGGCGGCCCAGCCCGGGATTCCTAACCCGGCGCGGCGCAAAAATAGCTCATGGCCGGATTAGCACGTCCCAGCGGCCCGATCGGGCCGGACAGCGCGGCTCCAGCCCCCGCCCAACAGCTGAGGGTCCTGGGGAGGGCTCGGAGTCTGGGGGTGTCCCCAGGCTCCTCCAAGCTGTAACCCTCCCCCCCTGACGTTTTCCTTCCCGGCCGCCACCGGTGGGTGGTGCTCCAAGTCGAAACTCCGGCTCCGAGGGTGGGACTCCTCGGGAATCATCCCTGTCGCAGCCGTCGTCACTGTGGATGGGAATAATATCACCAATAATAGCAGTAGCTGGGGAGGTGGGGGCGGGGGACTGACCCTACTTTCCGCTTCACAACCTTTGTCTCCCTAATCTGTAAATCCTGGAGGTGCGGGGGCCCTGGGATCTACTCCCAAAGACACCCCCTATCTTGTGCTTAGTGACCAAGAGCAGCAGGGGGTGGGGTGGGGGAGTGGGGGCGTACCTAGAGGCTGGCTTTCTATTGCAGGGAAGATGGCAGGACCCCAGGGGCTCACGGGACTGGGGGAGGGCCTGGCTGTCTGTCCTGCTGGGGGCAAGTCTGTGGGGCTGGGTGGGGAATGGGCAGGGCATCCCACAGTCATGCCTGCCCAAGGCTCAGCTGGTTCCTGAGCAGAGTTCCTTCTGTGCAGCTTGGGTCCCGTGTCTCTGTGTCTGTTTGGGTGGGCGGGGGTCCTGGGTCTGAAGGCCCTAACCTTGTGCTGGGAGCCCCCTTCCCCAACCTTGGGACTTCCCAGCTGAGAAGATTCAAGGATGAAACCAGCTTTTCAGGTTTGACCCAGCTGGAAGCTGGATTCTCCCCCATCCCCCCCCCCCCCCCCCCAGCCTTGCCCCCGCCCCCCAGGGAGCCCCCCGAGGTTGGGGGGGGGGGGGGAAACCCCCCCCCCCGGCGGGGGGCCCGCAGCCCCCCAGGCCCCCCCCCCCCCCCCCCCCCCCCCGTCACCAGGGGTCATTCTGGGCAAGCTGGGTCCTTTACCCTGAGAACGGGACAGAGGCTAGTAGGTGGGCACAACAGTTGATTGGCCCTAAATTGAAGGTACCAGGCCCCAGGCCCCTTTCCAACCCTTCCAAGCAGCCAACCAGCCTCCCGCTGTGCAGACGGCCCAAGTGAGGGCAGCAGAGCTGGAGCACTGCTGTGACCAACGTTCCTCATCCAGCATTAGTGGCCAAGTTGCTGCCCTTGGGAAGTCATATCCTTTGTTCAGAGGGGATCAGCCAGTTCTCCCCTGCCTTTTGGGGCCCTCCCTCAGGGTCTTCTCAGCTCCCAGCTACTGCTCAGGGCACACCCTCTGCTCCTCTCTCTGGATGAGGTGCTCTCCTTGCCAGCCCCAGCTCCCCCACCTCGGTGTCCGTGACAGGATCCACTTTCTGCCCAAGGATCATATTCCTTGGCTCCTACCTATTTTCTGGGTAGGATGTGTTTGAAGGTGAACCCCTTCTGCCTGAACGGAGATGCTCCGGGTCAGGATAGCGTGAAGTTGGAGGATGGGTTTGATAGCCCACAGCCTCAGGTCCACAGCCTGAGGGACCCACATGGTCTGTCCCTACCCCTGGGGGACTTTGGCCAGGGCCAGCTAGGCAGGCACACAGGTCTCTTGCACCCCAGCTCCTGGGCAGACATTGCCCAAGGCTTTGAACTCCTTTGGAGGCTCAGTGACCTCAGGTGGTGACTGGCCTCTCTGAGCCTCAGTTTTCTTATCTGTAAGATGAATACAGAGGACCCTTTGCTACGGGTTGTGATAGGTCAGCAGGTGTGCCAGGCTTCTGATGACAGGCCATTTCTGCTCTTCGAACAGACTTTGGGACTTGGTTTCCCCTCCTGGGGCCTCTCTAGTACTATCCAGCAGTTGGCCTGTCCTGGGAGGAGGTCACTAAGCCCGAGGGTGTCAAGGCACCAGGGAGCGCCTGCGTCTCAGGGGGGAACTTCTGGGGGCTCTGATCAGTGGCCAGGCGACTCATCTGCCCTAAAGCCAGGCAGGTTGGTAGGATGCCGGCCTTTCCCCTCTGCAGGTTGAGGGATGCTTTCACCTAAGTCTCAGCCAGAATCTGCTATAGCTCAGTCTGTTCCCTTGCGCCCTTGCTGACTGACTTTGTGGCGTGGACCTTCAACCTCTCTGAGCCTTGGGGCTCCCCAGCCTGGGGTGTATCCACCCTGTCAGCCCTTGTCAGAGCCAGTGGGGTCAGGGGCTTTGGCTTTGGTTGTCATATATGCCTGTTGAAACTTTGGGCAGTACTTCTCCCCAGGGCTGGTTCTCCCTGTGCACCACACTCCCTGGTTAGGTCCCAGAGTGTGATTATTACTGGGGATTCCTGTGCCTTTGGGGACCTCCTGTAGCAGGGAGCCTTCTGTTGTTCTGTTATGGGCCCTCCACATACATGTCTGGGGTGACATCTGCCCGGTGATGGGTGACAAGGGGAAGGAGGGATTGATGTATCCTCCTGGGGATGGGCAGAGAGCACTGTGCAGGCTGTTAGCTGGGTCTCAGGCCTGCCCTGTTCCTGTCTGACCTTATTTCCTGCACAGAAAAGTGGTGAGATTTGGGAGGGTTGAGGAGCGGGGCAGGCCTGGCCATTACCATTCTTAGCATTATGCCATTTATACAGGAGACAAAGAGGCACAGAGAGGCCAGGTGAATTCTGCTTTGCCACACAGTAGCCTGTTTGAAGGATTGGATTCTGGGATGGATGCCAGACAGCTGGTGATCCCTGTTCCCAAGGGATTTCTGGGGATGAGCATCAGATTAGGAGTCAAACAGAAGACCGAGGGTCAGAGATCAGGGCACTAGTGTGGAGGTTGGAGGATGTGGCCCCTCCTGGGATCATGCTCAGGTGAGCTGGGGACACGTCTGGGCAGGTGTCCTGGGCGGGGCCCATTGCTCCAGCTGACCTTGGCAGTGGGCGGTCCCCTGGGCAGGGTGGGGCCAGGGCTTGGCGGGTCTTGTCCTGGGGCTGGGCCATTTGGGCTATCCACTAGGCCTCCAGCCGCCCCTGTTGGCATCGTCCTGCCGTGTGGCTGAGCGGGCCTGAGTGGATTGGTGGCTGCTGCTCACGCCTGAGGATCCAGCCTCACAATGGCTCTGGCCACTGCCCAGGCCAGAGCAGGCCAGAACTGCTCCCCAGTCTCCTCCTGCCTCTTGGTTATACCTTACCAAATTGGGCATCTCTGAAGGGTCCTATCCCCAGGTGCCACCCCCCCCCCCCCCCCCCCCCCCCGCCCCCGCCCCTTCCTTTGGCTGTCCTCAGGGGGCTCCACAGAGCCAGCAGGCAGCTCCTCCTCCCAGACTCAATTGCAGGGTCTTTTTCAGTCCGGTGTTTGCGTTAGCTGCTGCTTCTCAAGCACCAACTGTGTGCCAGGCACTGCTACAGCCCCTGATTTTCAGATGAAAAAATTGATGCTTGCAGAGGGTTGCAGGTGGTGAAGGTGAGAAGGTCTGTCCAGTGTCTCAGGCCAGGCTCTCCCCCACGGGCCTCCCTCCATGGGCTTCCCGGCCCCTCTTGTACCCGTGTACTGTGCCAGCCTGAAGGGTCCCCACTCATCCCCAGAGCAGGAACCTGCTTCAGTAGGACCTGGCCCGGCTCCCTACCCAGCCCTCTGCCATGAGGCTGCAGCTACTCCCACCCCTCTCCCTGCACTTAAAGCAGCCCCAGTGGTAACTTAAAAAAAAAAAAAAGACTTCCCCTCCCTGTCTCTTTAAAATAGATAAATGAACTTAAAAAAAAAAAAAGAAAAAAGAAGCAGCCCTAGTGGTCCTGTGACCTTTGTGCCTCAGCCCCATCTCGGGCCCTCATCATGGGCCCTGCACTTGTCCTGCGCTGCCTGGGGGTGTAGCACCTGATGTGCACCCCTGTTTCGTGTCCCCTTGCTGGGCTTGGCCCCCACCTTAGCATTTGGTAAGCCATTGCCAGCACTTTCTACTCCACTACTGGATGCCCATTTGGGGGTCTCCTGGTGGGGCTGGGCCCCGGGTGGGCAGTCTTGATTGTTGCCAGAGTGACTCAGATAATATGTGGCCCCATGCAATCAGGCCCTCCCTGGGCTGCGGTCTCTTCCTGCACTGAGGGGGTCAGCAGAGCAGAGATGCTGTCGGGATTCCCCCCTGAGGGGCTGTCTGGGAACAAGAGCCCACTGTGTGCCTGGGGGAGGCCTGGACACAGAACCACTGTGTCCTCTGCGTAGGCACTGTGCCCCTCCCCAGCCCAGACTCTTTGTCTTCTGGGCCTGCCTCTCCTCCACACCCCTGGGGCCCACTATGGAGCACTCCCCCCCTTGTGAATCCCACCCACTTGAGGCCCAGATGGGGAACTGTGCACAGAGTGGGGGGGGGCAGGCCAGGAACCCACAGCACTGGGGGCAGGGTGGGGATCCTGGAACCCTGTGGGTTACAGAGCACCCTCCAGGTTCTGCCCCAAACACAGGAGGGGTTTGTGTGGAGGCGAGGGACACTGGGAGATCTGGGCGTACCTGCAGGGCCCTGGTACCTCCCTCATGAGCTTAACGGCTGTTGTGTTCCTGGGGCTGACTGTCCGCCCAGGCTAGCAGTGGCTGGGGAATGCCAGATTTCCTGTGTACCTTACCACCCTTTTCCCACTTCTTTGCTTGTGCTATCCCTGCCCTGACCCGGCCTTGTGGTCAGCTCCTCCTCCCAGACGCAATTGTAGGGTCTTTTTCAGGAGCCCCTCCTCCCTCCAGATCATGAGGATGGGCCCTTGCCAGTCCATGCTCAGAAATGGCCAGTGTTGACTGAGCAGTGGCTCTGGAGCAGGCCTGTCTTGCCACTGCAGACCCGGTGGTAACAGGACAGCATACACGTGGGTGAACTCCTGAGCCGTGCCAGGGGAATCCAGGTCTGGGAGCACCTCTCAGGGGTGGGGCCAGCCTGACTAAGGCTGTGGGTCCTTGAACATGTGGGGATTGGGGCAGAATGCATGTGCAAGGCTGGGGCATGACTAGAGTGCTGAGATGGGAGGCCGCCGGGTGTGAGGAGAGGCCATGGGGGCAGTGGGAGCTGGGAGGGTCATGGATGTGTGTGGTGGTGTAAGCCAATCAGCTGGCAGAGGTTCCTTGTGCTCCTAAGTGGAGAACCGGCTCATATCACCTGGAGGTGCTGGCAAAGTATAGGGAGGCTCCTGGAGAGGCCTGTGGATTCCCAGCGGTTGGTCCAGGGCCACAAGGATCTGTGAGCAGTACCTGGGGCTACCCCTGTTTTGCAGAGGGGCAGGAGGGGCAGTGCTCAGCATCCCATGCCCTTCCTGGTCTGTGTAGGGGTGAGAACAACATCCTTCGACTTTCCCGGGTCAGTATACAGCTGGGAGTTGCTCTGAACAGAGTTCCTGCCTTCCGTGTTCTGTGTGAGTCCAGTGGGAGCTGTGGGCAGCATCCTGGGGCTGTCTGTAGTTACGCTCCCTGGATATGTGACCTTGGGCAAGTCAAGCCCCTGTTCCCCAGGGCTCAGTCTTCCTATTTGTAAAGTACAGGCGGGGCTTTCTCTATATCTCCTTCAGGGGATTGCAAGGGAGGCTATTTCTAGAGGCGTTCGTGGGTGGATTCCCAAGCCCAAATTTCAGAGTCTGTTTGGGTCTGAAGCTCTTTGATGTATCGGAGGGAGTTTGGAGTCTCCGCCCTCTCAGTATTGCTTGGCCACTCGCCTGCTATCCATGCCCCACAGTGTGCTTGGGGAACCCTTCCAAACTTGGATGTCCTGCTTCCAGACACCTTGTGGTCCTTTGGTGGGGGGGACAACCAGATCTGCCCTGAAATTGACCTTTTGTAAGGGGGGAATAGAGTGCCCAAGAGGCCAGTGGTCACATGGTCGTTGCCTCACTGTCACCTGGCCACGCAGCAGAGACCCTGATCAAGCCATGGCCTCTGCTCTGGGTCCTCCCTACTCTGCTTGGGCCCTCGTGCTGTGGCAGGGTCTCATATGCTGAGGGAAGTCCTCGGCACTGCAGTGCATCTGTTTTTTGGGCGCATAGCGGCCCCTGGTGGTCATGGCAGCATCCGCATGCCAGTGGTTTTCAGTAGGTCCCCTGCTGGTGGGGGCATCCGTGGCCCGCTGCAAGCCATGTGGCTGTTCCTCTTTGAGATGGAGGGATCACGCACCCCTGTTGTGGATGCAGTGGGCCCTTTGTCTTTGTAGCAGATGGTAGGACGGTGAGGTATGGGTCAGGCAGACATGAGACGTGCCCTGCGTACAGACTGGAGTGAGCCCCCAGCCTGGCTGTTTCCTGTGTGAGGAACAACCTTGCCCGCCAAACACTGGCCTCGTTCACCTCATCACAACCTTCATGTCTTTGGTAGATGTCACCTTACAGGGAGGCATCAGTGCCCCGGCAACTGGAATGTGCTGTTTTCCCTATCGTACTTCCCATGTTTTAACACACCGTATCTATAGGTTTATTGTTTGTCTGGACTCTAAGCTCCAGGAAGTCAGGGATTTTGTCCGTGTTTGTTTCCTTGTTTCTCCACCAACGTGTCCCTGAGCACCTAGGAGTGACTCATAGTAGATGCTCTAATATCTGTTACGAATTTATATCTTTCGACATGAATGAATGTATATTGTCTGAGGACCTAGTTCATGCCTGCAACGTCTCTAGGGATGAATGAAGCAGACACTCAGCAGATTAGTGCTGAGCATGGAGTAGGACTTCAGCATCAGGGACCAGGACCATCCCTGGGCCCAGCGATACTTCAGAGTTCTCTCAGCACTGTTACTGAGTAACACATGACACCCCCCAGGCCTGCCTTGCCCCACGTGGAACCATGAGTGAGGCCCGCAGGGACAGCACGAGCAGCCTGCAGCGCAAGAAGCCACCCTGGCTGAAGCTGGACATACCAGCTGTAGCGCCCCCAGTGACCGAGGAACCCAGCTTCTTACAGGTAGGCCCTGGCCAGGAGAGGCTGTGGGTATACTCCATCCAGCCTCCTCACCGTGACCCCATTGTCCAGCCCCTGAGACGCCAGGCTTTCTTGCGGAGTGTGAGTATGCCGGCCGAGACAGCCCATATCCCCTCGCCCCACCATGAGGTCCGGCGGCCAGTTTTGCAGCGCCAGACGTCCATCACCCAGACCATCCGCAGGTACTGTGTTGCCTTGGCTGCTCCGCTGGTGGGGGGCTGGGGGGACAGAGGCAATCATACAGGGTCCCCTCTGGATACTAGGGCTGGGAACGGAGCAAGGGTCCTTCCTGTCTTGGCTTTCTCCTCGATCTTGTTCCCCACATCACCCTGTCCTCCTCCTGCTCTGGGGACCAACTGCTCTCACCTACTGCCTTCTCTGCTCCCCTCCAGCACTCGCTCTCTCCTTCTCTGTCTCCCCCATCCCAATGCTCTGGCCCCTGAACAGCCGACAGGTGCGCTTTGGGCGTGTCCACACTCTGCCCCTCTTGGGTCCCCCTGGTGCCCGCAGGGCCCTCCCACAGCGCCGGTCTCTCTCCCGGTCCCTGCTCAGGTACCTGGGGCAGGGCATGAGTGTGTTGACATTAGCTGGCGTGTGCATGGCTTGTGGCCTCTCGGGAGTTGCCAGTGCAGTTGGTGTTCCCTGGGGTTCCTAACAGCAGGTGCCGGTAGTGTTTTTCCTTGCATGTCTAAGAGCTATGGGCAGCTTTCCTGGGCTTGCAGTGCCCACTGCCTGAGTTCTGTGGTGTCCAAGGTCAGGCTGCTGCCTGGGGCCGAGCTTTGTGGCTAAGGGTTGAGCTCTGAGTGCCATCTGTGGACTCGATGTCTCCCCCATGGACCCCCCCCCCCCCATGATGGGTTGAGGATCTGTGTAAAATACTCACTTGGGCAAGGCCTACCGTCTGCGGTTCTAGTAGGAATTTGGAGTTGGCTAATTGTTTAGGGGGTGGCCAGGGCTGGAACGCACTCATCCCCTTAATTAGACCAAGCCCACCTGGACCCTAGACCCTAGAGTGATTGGAGGCTTGGGTTGGGGCATGCTGCACAAGAGGAGAGCCTCTGAGGCCCCTGCTGGGGTGGGCAGAAGATCTGGCGTTACCCTGCTGAGACCCTCCTATGGCAGGGGCACAGCTGACTGGTTCGGAGTGAGCAAGGACAGCGACAGCACCCAGAAATGGCAGCGCAAGAGCATCCGCCACTGCAGCCAGCGCTACGGAAAGCTGAAGCCGCAGGTCATCCGGGAGCTAGACCTGCCTAGTCAGGACAACGTGTCTCTGACCAGCACTGAGACGCCCCCGCCACTGTACGTGGGGCCATGCCAGCTGGGCATGCAGAAGGTATGCCCACCTTCTGCCTCGTACCAGCTTCTCACTCTGCTTCCCGGACTGGGACTGGGGACACAGCCAGCCTGCGCGGAGGAGGTTCCTCGGAGCTCATGGTGTGGGAGGGTGGTCAGATGGTTCCATAAAGGCACCCAAGATACTCTGGGAATGGGGGTCAGGGGCAAGGGACAAGGTCCTGGGACTGTACCATGGGCCAGTCTCCAGGTGGGAGAGTATCGCAGGATGAACAGCAGTGTGAAGGTACTACAGGCGAGGATGGGGGCCTCTTTGGGCACCCACACAGCTGTCCAGGGACCCATTGGGGAGTGGGAAGACCAGCAGCTGTGTTCTCTACAGTGGAGTATAGGGTGGAAAAGGATCCCCCCCCCCCCCCCCCCCATAGCGATGACCCAGTCCCTGACTCTTACATCTCCTTCCCTCTGCCAGATCATAGATCCCCTGGCCCGGGGCCGGGCCTTCCGAGTGGCAGATGACACGGCTGACGGCCTGAGTACCCCACACACACCTGTCACGCCTGGTGCTGCTTCCCTCTGCTCCTTCTCCAGTTCCCGCTCGGGCTTCAACCGGCCCCCGCGGCGACGCAAGCGTGAATCGGTGGCCAAGATGAGCTTCCGGGCAGCTGCAGCCCTGGTGAAGGTGGGTGCAGGGGCTGGGGTGAGGTGGGAACTAAGCTGGCCACCACACCGCACGCTCACCTCCTCGCTGGTAGGGCCGCTCTGTTAGGGATGGCACATTGCGCCGGGTGCAGCGCCGAAGCTTCACTCCCGCCAGCTTCCTGGAGGAGGACACAGCTGACTTCCCCGACGAGCTGGACACATCCTTCTTTGCCCGGGTAAGAGCACAGGGGCATCACCTGAGACCCCTCCGCCTACGTATCCCACCCTGACCGTGTGTATTTGCTCAGGAAGGAGTCCTCCACGAGGAGCTGTCCACGTACCCAGACGAGGTGTTTGAGTCCCCTTCGGAGGCAGCACTCAAAGACTGGGAGAAAGCCACAGAACAGGCAGACCTCACGGGTGGGGCCCTGGACCGCAGTGAGCTTGAGCGCAGCCACCTGATGCTGTGAGTGCCACCAGCCAGGGGGGAGGGGGGAGGGCAGGATCTACGGCTGTCCGGAGCATCTGGGCCCTAGGGCACTGATGCCATGGAGGGCCGAGGGAAGGAGTCATCTTGTGGATTGTGAGCCCAGCCTGGTCACTATGGCTGTGGGACCCAGGGCTGGGCACCATTCAAGTCCTGGCTGCCCACCTGTGGGACAGGAACGGAATCCCAGGGTCCACAGGCTGGACAGAATCTAGCAGGGAGATGGAGGGTGTTGTAAGGCATACTTGTAGATCGTCCAGGGAACCTCACATAGGTCAGGTTCCACCTCTGCAATCCCCAGGGGGGCTCAGGATTGCTCTTTTACTGGTGAGGAGGAGGCTGATGGTGGATGACTGCACAGTGCCTTCAGTGTTAGATGGGAGCCAGAGAGGAGAGGCCATCCTGGTCCTGCTGGGAGGGATTGAGGCAGGCTGGGAGTCTAGGGCGGGAGGTGACTGTGCCCCTTCCCCCAGGCCCCTGGAACGAGGCTGGAGGAAGCAGAAGGAGGGTGGCGCAGCGGCCCCACAGCCCAAGGTGCGGCTGCGGCAGGAGGTAGTGAGCACGGCGGGTCAGCGGCGGGGCCAGCGTATCGCGATGCCCGTGCGCAAGTTCTTTGCCAGGGAGAAGCGGCCGTATGGGCTGGGCATGGTGGGCCGGCTGACCAACCGCACTTACCGCAAGCGTATCGACAGTTATGTCAAGCGCCAGATTGAGGACATGGACGACCACAGGTAGGCATGGGGTGGGAGTGTGGGTGGGATGCAGCTTCCAGCAGGCAAGGCTCCAGGTTGGGGGTGGGCTCTCTGGGTTGGAGACGCGGTCTCTGCTGACGCTCTGCCCTGCAGGCCCTTCTTCACCTACTGGCTCACCTTCGTGCACTCACTCGTCACCATTCTAGCCGTGTGCATCTACGGCATCGCGCCTGTGGGCTTCTCGCAGCATGAGACTGTGGACTCGGTGAGCCCTGGCACCCTGCCCGGCCCAGATCTGTGGGGTCTGGGCTCTGGACTCCGTCTTTCCTCACTCTGTGAGGAGAGGGCTGGAGCGGGTTCTGTCTGATCTGTCTCCCCAACCTTGCAGGTACTGCGGAACCGCGGGGTCTATGAGAACGTCAAGTACGTGCAGCAGGAGAACTTCTGGATCGGGCCCAGCTCGGTGAGGGCAGGGCCTTGTGGGTGCCGGAGGGTGGGAACCCTGGGCTCGCAGGGGGCCGGATTCTGCAGCTGCACATCCCAATCCTCCGCAGGAGGCTCTCATTCACCTGGGTGCCAAGTTCTCGCCCTGCATGCGCCAGGACCCGCAGGTACACAGTTTCATCCGCGCTGCGCGTGAGCGTGAGAAGCACTCGGCCTGCTGCGTGCGCAATGACCGGTCGGGCTGCGTGCAGACCTCGGAGGAGGAGTGCTCGGTTTGTGCCCCCACCACCGTGTGCTTGCGGTTACTTTGGGACTTCAGATAGAGCCGGTTGAGTCATCACTACCCTAGTTCCGTGCATATTATGGCGCCCCTCCGTGCGAGGGCCCTCCGCTCACATTTATTCCTTGTATCCCCTGCTCCCCCCATTTCCTGCTCCTCCTGTCACAGAGGACAGCTGTAGCAAGTCTTTGATTTGGGTGTGCTCTTTTTGCACGTCGGTCCTGTTTTTGTGCACATGTCCTAAGTTTACACAAGGGGTGTTGCCTTATTCTTTCCACTAAACAATTCAAGAAAAAACCAAAAAAGATTCCTACAAGTTTTTATTACATCATCTCATGTGGAGGTGCTGTAGTTTACACCAGTTCTGATTTTGGACACAGGTTGTTTCTATTGTTAAGCTAACAGGAATTATGCTGCTGAGCTCCTTTTAATAGTCTCCCAACATGCCTGCACATTTGTGGAGTGTAATTTCATTGAAATTGCATTGTGGGTCGGTGTGAGGGACTCAGTGACTTTACTTTTGATTCCTGCCTCCTGGAGACTGCACTGGCTAAGGGGTGGGCTCTGACCAGGGCCTGACCCTGTGTCCTCCCACAGTCCACGCTGGCAGTGTGGGTGAAGTGGCCCTTCCACCCCAGTGCCCCAGATCTTGCGGGCCGCAAGAGGCAGTTTGGCTCTGTCTGCCACCAGGACCCCAGGTCAGTCCTGCCAGCCCCTCCCTTACTTCCTTTGTCAATGGCTCCATGGGGTGTGGGGCGGGGGGGAGAGGGTATAGCTGCCCCACATGTCGTTGAGTCGGACGGGAAGGCATGGATACCAAGGGTACAAGGCAGGGTCTGACCACATCCTGGGTTCATGCAGGGTGTGTGATGAGCCTTCCTCCGAGGACCCCCACGAGTGGCCAGATGACATCACCAAGTGGCCGGTGAGCCAGAGTGGAGGGGTTGTTTGTGAGTCACCCCGTTTTGTGAAGGAGGAACCCACATTCCACCCGTTAGTGATGCCAGAGATCCCCATCATGGGACCACCCTGGGTGTTCAGACGCTGTGCCTCTGGCCTTTGCTCAGCCTGTCTACCTACCAAACACCTGCCTCTCTGAGCAGGTAGCCAGAACAGGAGAACCAGGTGGAAGCCTAGGAGGCCAAGTGACATTACTCCAACCTGACAGATGGCTCATCTGTGTCTCGGGGTGTGGTAGCCAGCTTGAAGTCCAGGGAGGCTGGCTTCCTACCTTGGGAGCCTGTCCATCCTTGCCCCATTCTCCCAGCATGGTTGTGGGTCCCAGGGCTGGGGGAGGCCTTGACCCAACTCACCCCCATTTGTGACCCAGATCTGCACCAAAAACAGCGCCGGGAACCACACCAACCACCCTCACATGGACTGTGTCATCACGGGCCGGCCCTGCTGCATCGGCACAAAGGGCAGGTGGGTGTGCCTGTGCTTGTGTGTGCAGCCAGTCCTGGGTGCAGATTGCCCTGGGGCTGTGCCCTTCTCCCTCACCAAGTTCCAAAATAACCCAAGATTCCGAGGGGCCTGGGGTGAGAAGGGGTCTGCCTGGACTTGTCCAGAGCCAACAATGGTGGGCAAGTAGGGCTGAAAGCTGGGCCTGGCTGGCATAGTCAGGTGCCTCTGCCCTTGGGCCACTCTACAAGTCCTTGCAATCCTGGCCTGACCTTCCAGGTGTGAGATTACCTCCCGGGAGTACTGTGACTTCATGAGGGGCTACTTCCACGAGGAGGCCACACTGTGCTCCCAGGTAGGCCTCCAGGGTGAGTGTCCCTCCCCTCTCCCCCCAGCCACTGTGGGTGCTGACGGGCCACTCTGCACAGGTGCACTGCATGGATGACGTGTGTGGGCTCCTGCCCTTTCTCAACCCCGAGGTGCCTGACCAGTTCTACCGCCTGTGGCTGTCCCTCTTCTTGCACGCTGGGCAAGTGATACCATGTGGGCTGAGCAGGGGTGGCTGGTCCCAGGTACCCCAGGATGGCCAGAGATGGTGAAGGGGGCGGCCTCCTTACTGAGTACCACCTCACCCCCACCCCACAGGATCCTGCACTGCCTGGTGTCAGTCTGCTTCCAGATGACTGTCCTGCGGGACCTGGAGAAGTTGGCAGGCTGGCACCGAATAGCCATCATCTACCTGCTGAGCGGTGTCACTGGTAACCTGGCCAGTGCCATTTTCCTGCCATACCGGGCAGAGGTAAGACTGTCACCCAGAGTGGGGACGCCCCCATGTGCACCTGCTGCCTGTCGTAAACCGAGTCCACGTCCAGCTCGGAGTCTGGGGCCCTGGAGGGTCCAGACTGGGAGCATCTCCTTTTGGCTCCTTGATCTCAGTGTGCTGCGGGCCACGGGAGGCAGGACGGGGAGACGCGGCTCTGGGTTGGGGCGGGTCTGCTCAGCCCCACCAGCTCACAGCCACCCACACTGCCGCCAGGTGGGCCCAGCCGGCTCGCAGTTTGGCATCCTGGCCTGCCTGTTCGTGGAGCTCTTCCAGAGCTGGCAGGTCCTGGCAAGGCCCTGGCGTGCCTTCTTCAAGCTGTCGGCTGTGGTCCTCTTCCTGTTCACCTTCGGCCTGCTGCCCTGGATCGACAACTTCGCTCACATCTCGGGCTTCATCAGCGGCCTCTTCCTCTCCTTTGCCTTCCTGCCCTACATCAGCTTCGGCAAGTTTGACCTGTACCGCAAGCGCTGCCAGATCATCGTCTTTCAGGTGGTCTTCCTGGGCCTCCTGGCCGGCCTGGTGGTCCTCTTCTACTTCTACCCCGTCCGCTGTGAGTGGTGTGAGTTCCTCACCTGCATCCCCTTCACTGACAAGTTCTGTGAGAAGTACGAGCTGGATGCTCAGCTCCACTGAGCTGGCTGGGGCGCCGGGGCCATGTGCTTCAGCAGGCCAGAGCCAGGCACATGGTCTCCCCCAGGCCTCACAGGCCACAGGACTCGACTCTCAAGCCCTGTGTGCTGCTGCCCTGCCTGTTTCCTGAACACTGACCTCTTGTGCCTTGTTCACCAGCGGTGAACCTCTCGTACTTCAGGGCATTTATTACACTAGTTCCCGTGATTACCTTCTAACTAGTCTCTTGACGACCACCTCATGTGGCCAATAAATGGACTGGGAGCGTTTTAGCTGCCACTAACTTACCGGAGCTGCCTCGTCTTTCTGGCTTCTGGCTGGGGGCTGTGGAGGGAGATCCTTCAGGCCGCTGGCCACCTTGCTCACAATTCCCCACAACAGGGAACTAAGTGTCAAATATACCTTCCAGTGAAGTCTCTCAGTCAGGTGGATGGGAGTACACTGTCCCCCTTCCTTACAGTAACTGGCAGCTGATAATGAAAGAAGAACCCATAGCTGTGTGGTCACCCCTGCCCCCCCCCCCCCCCCCCCCCCCCCCAACCAATGGGAAGCATCTCCGACCCCAATACCACCTACCCAGCCGGCAGCTCAAAGTTCAGCCCCAGGCTACCTCCCTTTCCGGAAGCCAAAGGGTGAAGGTGTTGCTATAGGTGAACCCTGTGAGCTGAGGCTGGGGGCCCCACCCGCATACTCTCGATCCCAGGCCCTTGTTTCCCCATAAGCACAAACAGAAAGCCAGCCACTCTGCCTTTATTTCCCCCTGCTTTAGAGATCACAGTAAAAGGGTCTTATGGCCAGGGGGTGGCCACAGGGCTCAGGTGAAGCGTCCTCCACCTTAGCACTCACGTGCCCTATTCTCTGCCCTTGCTTTCCCTCTGGGACTGGGCAGCACCAGTCCCTCCTGCCCCAAGTACTGTGGCTTTTTTACTTTTCAAACTAAGAAGCAAATGGATGAATCCTGTACAGAGGGCCAGGCCCATCTGCCACATGATTAGGGTGTTCCAGCTAGGTGCAGGCCACCTCAACACTCTTCTGCAAAAAGGGAACAGTTGTCGAAGGCTTCCTCCTGGGGGTGGGGAGAGCTTGGTCAGCAGCACAGTTGTCCTTGTCTGGAGGTTCATTTTTGCCTCAGCTTTTTGATGAAGGACACCTCATCCCGATTCCGGATACCGTAACTGAAAGAGGAGGGCTGTAGTGTGAGGTCTGTTTGTGACTCCTCACCAGAGACTCATGTCAGGGACCAAGAAAGGACAAATAGGAAGAGCACTGTGTCCAGGAAGGTGAGGAAGTGGCAGTGGCCATCACCCCATAGCCCACACTGTGCCAGCGGGCAGCCTTTCTCCTGCACACATGCTCTCACTGGCCTCCTCTGGCTGTGGGAAGCCCCACACTGCCACTAGTGAGCAGTGCTCACTCACACTGTGCTTATGCCTCCCATTCCGGTAGGAAGGGCCCCCAGGAAGCTCCTTGCAGGAAGGAGTCAGTCCATCCAGGGACTGTGCTGGTCTTGGTTATTCCCCGGTAAGTGATTTAAGACTCCTCCTTCCGGGGAAGAGGCCCCGGCCCTCTGGCAGGGCTTGGGGAACAAGAGGGCAACACACTAGATGCAGCTCAAAATGTGGCCCCAACTTACTCTCGAAGCTTCTTCCTGTCCTCAGTGAGCTTCTCTCCTGCAGAGGTCAGGTAGTATGTCCTCCACACATAGGACCTGCAAGATTCAGATGGGGATTCAGGTAAACCACAAGCACGGTGACTGGCCAGCTGGGATGCAGGGGCTGTGTGTGAGATGAGCTCAAGGTGCTCAGTCCTGGGGGCCCAGGGCAGGTGGCGTCTTCTTGGCCTTTCCTGCACCACGTATGCACCGGGCATGAGGCAGCTCTAAGGAAGCACTGCTCTCAACGGGCTGTGTGGGGTGGCTGGGAGCCAAACACACCTTATTAACAAAACAGGCGGCAATACCAACACACAGGCAACGAGACACCTGACCTAGTGGGAGTGAGGAGAGCACCCATGTAAAGATGGGGTGGGGCTGCCGAAAGCTGCCCCATCCGTAACCAGGGAGACCACTTCCGGCCACTGGAAATGCTATCTAGGTGAGGTGAAAGGGCATGAAAGAGCAGCTGAGGCAGGACTCCCAGGCATGGAGGCAGCCACCACGTCTCCATGCTTGGGACAGGGAGCTCAGACCCCGTTGGCACTTCGCAGCATTCAGGCAGCAGGTGCTCGTGCTGCACCAGCCCTTCCTGTGGCTCCACTTACCAGCTGATGTGCTGAATGCCTCCTTCCCGCTCCTGCCTGAGCTGCACGTATCTCTGAATGGCCTTCTTCAGGTCCAGGACCGTAGCATTCTGTACCACAACCACAGCTGCAACACAAAAGGAGAACAGCCATGGCGGGGAGCCACAGCCTCGGATGGCAGGAAAGGAACCCAGAAGCTCTGTCCAGATGGTTTTGGATGGAGATTCAGATCTGGGCAGGGTAGGCTTGTGCTTGCCCCAGTATCCTTGGACGTGGCCCTTGAGTTTCCCACTGAGCGGCCATGTTAGCATCTTGCCTGTGTGAAAACTCAGACTGCATGGTCCAAAAGGAGAAGGGAGCACTTACGCATTATTTCTCCATCCATCTTGCACACTCGGACTGTCATTGCTTGGCCATATTCTAGTGCTATTTGTGAATTGACCTCTTCTAAAGTAACCTACAAAAAGACCAAGGGTGGAAGTGGGATCCCTGCCTCTCTTTACCATCCCAAACAGCAACAAAAGAAAGCAAGCTGATAGTGTCCAAAGAGCAGTACCGTATTTTATGAAGAACAAGAAACAAAATTTCTTGCTTGTATGTTAGGGTTTTCCCCAGTTCCACCCACACGTTTGTATTTAATGTGCAAAGTGGATAGGATCTCGGGAGAAAGAGGAGTGCAGAAACAGGAGGATGAGGATCAGATCCGGGTTCTGGGGCTCGGTAGCAGGAAGAACAATGCCAGTTGAGTCTGAGAGCCCCTAATCACCAGGATTCAGGCCAGGGCCCAGGACAATGTAGACGTGAGTCGACCTTTACCTTTACCATCCTTGTTATTTTGCTCATATTGGAGTTTTATTTTTTTAACGTTTATTTATTTTTGAGACAGAGAGAGATAGAGCATGAAAGGGGGAGGGTCAGAGAGAGAGGGAGACACAGAATCTGAAACAGGCTCCAGGCTCTGAGCTGTCAGCACAGAGCCCGACGCGGGGCTCCAACCCACGAACTGTGAGATCGTGACCTGAGCTGAAGTCGGACGCTTAGCCGACTGAGCCACCCAGGCGCCCCTGGAGTTTTATGTTTTAAGTGTATTATTTTTTAGTTGTATTACAATGTTTTATCATTACCGTGTTGTGGTGTCCTGGTAAATCTTGCACACTTGACTCATGTCTACATTGTCCTGGGCCCTGGCCTGAATCCTGGTAATTAGGGGCTCTCAGACTGAACTGACATTGTTCTTCCTGCTACAAGGATTTCAAGACAGGACCGTCCTGAGGCACACTGAAGGCTGATAAGTGAAAAACCATCAATGCTGATCTGGTCTTTACGTAAAATTTCACTGTTTTGTTTATCACATACTTATTCACATGACCTTCGAGTTTTTGAAACAGTGTATTGAAAGGTCATATAGCCTGACTTTTTTTTTTTTTTTTTAATTTTGTTGTGGTTTGTTTCGACCCCTTTAAATTCTGCTCGCCAGGTGAGAGCCTCGTTCGCCCACCCAACCCCCACCTCCATCCCCGCCCCGGTTAAGACCTTCGTTTGAGCCCAGAGGCGCCTTCCCCTAGCTCCCCATCAGGGCCTCCAGAGGTCTGTCAGCGGGAGCACCGCCCGGCGGGGAACGACCCCCGGCGGCTCCCCGCCCGCGCGCACCTGGATCGGTAGATCGCATAGCAGCGGGTCCTGCACGACCATGGCGAGACCCTCCTGGAACACGTCTACCGCCTCGGAGTGTGGCAGCGCCTCCTCTTCGTCCTCATCGTCCTCGGGCGTCTCGGGCCGCACAGCCACCTCCTCCTCCGTCTGCTCCAGGGCGCCTCTCAGTCCCCAGGCACGGCCCGCGCTACCTGTTGGGGTACGCGACGGAGGCGGGGCGCGCACCCGCGGGGACAGCAGCCCAGTCGCGGGATTTGCGAGGGGCGGGGCCGCCACGAGGACCAATGAGAAGCGCGAGGCGGCCTGCCGCAGTGCTCACTGGGAACGCGAAATCGGCGTTTCCGTTGGTAGGCCGGGAGGTGGGGCGGATTCCCGAACCAATGTGAGCTGGAGACGGGCCTGGTGTCAGTGCCCCGCGGCCGGCCGCGGGGGTTGCCGGTAGCTTGCGGGACCCAGGCGGCCGCCATGCTGCTCTTCTGCCCGGGTTGCGGGAATGGGCTAATCGTGGAAGAGGGACAGCGCTGCCACCGCTTCGCCTGCAACACCTGCCCCTACGTGCACAACATCACCCGCAAGGTGGGGCCCAGAGGCCGGCGCCGAGCCGGGAGCCTCCCGTTTCCCCTCCCACCAGCCCCGAGTCCGCCTTCATGCGCCCTTGCTCTCGCAGCCACTTCCCGTCGGATGCAGATCCTGTGGTCCCTACCTTGATCCGGCTGTTTGTCCCGCCCCACTGCCGTCACCTTGGGCTCCGTCCAGTCATCTCCTGGCGTTGCAGTCCTAACCTCGCCCTCGGGCTTCAGGCCCGCGCGCGCGTTCCCTTCACTGTATTCACGGCAGCTGCCCGAGTGATCCTGTCAACGTTTAGGTCAGATCAAGTCCGTCCTGTGCTCGAAAAGTCTCAGTATCTCCCCCGCACATTCCCAGGGCCGGGTAGGCTCTGACGCCAGCACCTCCCCGCGACCTTCCAAGTCTGATGGCACGTCCTAATGTACTCTTCGTCCCCAGCAACAGCAGCCTCTTGGAGGAGCCCCCATTGCGCACGTGCTACCCGGGCTTTTGCACATGCCTTCTGCTCGGCTTACTTTTCCCCTAGATGACCATGCCACTCGTTGGTCGTGTCTTAAGTGACTGCTGCGTTTAAAACTTCAGCTCCTCCCCCCATTTTGTCCGCCTTCCCTTTTTTATTTTAATCCATCGGACTCCTTGCCTTCTAATATACTTTGTAACTTAGGTGCTTTATCACTACTAAGACATAAGGTGTAAGGAAAGCAATGATGTTTGTTTTGTACCCTGTTATGCTCTGGTGTGAACCTGGAATGTAGTGAAATAAGGCACTCTCTATTGTAAGTTGTTATTTTGCCTTGATAATAGCATCCTTATTTATTAGCACGCTTTTACTTTTTAGAAGCAGAGCCCTCCCTCCTAATGTTTGTGTATTACTCTGCCGCAGGGCTGTGTTGTGGGAGTTTAGGATCTGAAACTGGGAAGAGTGAACTCTTAGGTAACCCTGAAATTTCAAGGATGGGTGGTAAAACTTGGGAAGGAAGCCCAATGTGACCCGCTTTGAAAGCTCTCTGGCTGGGCTCCCCAGCCAAGTGGTACGCTTTGGCTTTATCGTGTTTCTCTCTTTTTGGGTTATGTAGTACCGTAGAAGTGTGAGATCCCACCTGTGCTGTTTTCCTTCCTGCTCTGGCGTGTCATCCAGTCCTCGCAGAGATTTTTTTTTCTCACCAGTGACTCTTTCTCTTCTTTTGGGGGGTATCCCAGGCCTGGATCCTCTAAATCCCAATGGCAAGTCCTGCTCTGTGAGAGTAGAAACTGTTTTCTTTTAGTAACCCTCTAGTCTGCCTTGAAGGAAGTCTGGCGAGACACTTGAGGACAGGTATGGTTTGGTGACCCAGGTTTGTAATGTTCCCTTACTTGGAGCCTGAAGACTTGCTGTTGTTTGTTAGGTAACAAATCGGAAATACCCAAAGCTGAAAGAAGTGGATGATGTGCTTGGTGGAGCAGCTGCCTGGGAGAATGTTGACTCTACTGCAGGTGAGACGGAACCTTTTCTGGTACTGAGCTGTGGAGAGAGATGAGGCTGCTGAGGCTGCTTACGGTGACACTTCCACATGGCCGAGTCAGTGATACGCTTGGAGGAAGTGAGCCTCTAAAAATAGAAAGTGTGTTCATGTTTTCCTTTAATAGTTCGTTGCTAAGACAGACAGTATAGGCCCAGACCTAGACTAGAGTCTCAGAGTGACCTCTTCATGTTTTATGACCTTGCTGGGCTCTCTTGTCCTTTCTGGGGCTGTTCCGTATTCCCTGATTATGAGAGCGTGCAGTGAGTCGATCCAACACACTCCAACACACTCCATAGCTGTGATGAGAGCAACAATGACAGGACTGGAAGAAGTCAGAGCCTAAGGGAAAAAATTCTGGTGTCGATTTTTAAAAGTTAGTGCCCGAGAGCTTTAAAGTGCTTTTTTTTTTTTCAATATATGAAATTTATTGTCAAATTGGTTTCCATACGACACCCAGTGCTCATCCCAAAAGGTGCCCTGCTCAATACCCATCACCCACCCTCCCCTCCCTCCCACCCCCCATCAACCCTCAGTTTGTTCTCAGTTTTTAAGAGTCTCTTATGCTTTGGCTCTCTTCCCCTCTAACCTCTTTTTTTTTTTCCTTTCCCTCCCCCCATGGGTTTCTGTTAAGTTTCTCAGGATCCACATAAGAGTGAAAACGTATCGTATCTGTCTTTCTCTGTATGGCTTATTTCACTTAGCATCACACTCTCCAGTTCCACCCACGTTGCTACAAAGGGCCATATTTCGTTCTTTCTCATTGCCCTGTAGTACTCCATTGTGTATATAAACCACAATTTCTTTATCCATTCATCAGTTGATGGACATTGAGGCTCTTTCCATAATTTGGCTATTGTTGAGAGTGCTGCTATAAACCTTGGGGTACAAGTGCCCCTATGCATCAGCACTCCTGTATCCCTTGGGTAAATTCCTAGCAGTGCTATTGCTGGGTCATAGGGTAGGTCTGTTTTTAATTTTGTGAGGAACCTCCACACTGTTTTCCAGAGTGGCTGCACCAATTTGCATTCCCACCAACAGTGCAAGAGGGTTCCCGTAAAGTGCTTTTTTTAAGTCTTGTTTCATATCTGATAGAGGTAAACATGGGCAAGGAAGGAAAGAGGAGAGCCCTAGACACGCCTGTACTTAGTGGAGGAAGAGCCAACTCCTGCTCAGTACCATCTTTTTTTCCCCTCTGGAAGAACATCCAAATTTGATAGGGTAAAATTAGCATTGGCAGAATTCGTCAAAAGGAGATGAATTATGTACCTAGTGTTCAAAATGGTGTTTGAGAGTGTTTGAAGGTGTTATGAAGAGTAGGGTCAGTTTCTCAAAGTGAAATAACTTTGCCTCGAGGCACTTTGCACAGGTGTGGGGGGTGTGGTGAGATCTTCATAAGAATAGCCTGAGGAACTGTTGCCAAAAGGGATCCCTAAATTGTCTTTTTTTTTTTTTTTTAAGTTTATTTATTTGTTTTGAGAGAGAGAGAGAGAGAGAGAGTGTGTGTGTGTGAATAGGGGAGGGGCAGACAGAGAAGGAGAGAGCGAATCCCAAGCAGGCTCTGTGTTGTCAGCACAGAGCCCCACACAGGGCTCAAACTCACGAACCGTGAGATCACGACCTGAAGCGCCCCTGGATCCCTAAATGTAAGGGGAAGTGGATTCATCATACGCTGGGGGCTCCCCTGGGAAGATGAGAAGCCGCTGGTGATGGAAATGCACTCAGAAGATTCTTCAGGGAGTGGACCCCATAATGCACATGGTAGCCATGAGTCAATTTTCATGTTACATTTCCAGCCAGTCTTCAGCCAGATTAGAAAAGAAAAATGGGACCCCCGGAAGGATGCAGGAGTGTTTTCCAAGTCGTAGGTATCCTCAGTTCCCTCAGTGTGAGAGCATAGGGGGAATGTTGCCACTAACTGTAGCCTTAAATCATGGTACAAGGTAGCCTAGGCAAAGGGTACCAGATGAATGCAGCGGGAGGAGGGTCTTTGCTGCCTTTCCACAACACCTACTCTTAAGCGGTGTGTTTTGGTCATTAACATCATCTTTTTTAATAATGTGAGTCACTTGTTTTTTCTTGTTGCCAGAGTCCTGCCCGAAATGCGAGCATCCTCGTGCCTATTTCATGCAGCTTCAGACCCGCTCTGCAGATGAGCCAATGACCACTTTCTACAAATGCTGCAATGCTCAGTGTGGACACCGCTGGAGGGACTAGGGCCAGGCTGGCCCAGCTGTGTCAGTGTCTGCTCACCTTGTTCTCCAGGGTAAATTCCCAGTCGGGAGTGTGAACTGGGTCCTGAGTTTTTGCTGGTGTGGCAGAAAGCTAACCCTTTTAGGGTAGCAGCCCAGGATGTCAGCTTATCTGCCAGTTAGCTTATCTGCCAGTGAGCAGGTGAGCTCATTTATGTCCAGGGAGATTTTGTTTGTGGGGGGAAGCGTATCCATAACGTAGTGTACTCTGTCTGTGGTCCTGTTGGTTTATCTTTTACATGAATTGGGTAATTGGTATTCTCTCACCACCAGCTCTCTGAGATATGTACCCTGTTTGCACAACTGATAAAAGTTTTACAATTTAGTACATTAGATGTCCCTAAGTACCTGTTAATTGCAAACTTAATCACAATCTGTTGTGAATATTTAATTAAAATGGAAAACCCAATACTGCTTTTTCAGTGTTTTAATTAAATGCCTTGAGAAGTAGACATCAAACAACTGCCATACTTAGGGCTTTCCTGGTCACAAAATTGCTCGTAACATGGATTTCAATGTATCATTTCTGTTCTTGTTTCCTAGGATTGCAGTAAATGTATTAGATAGAACGTCTTTATATTTTCTTTCATCTTTCCATTTGCAAAAGAAAAAGGACACCTCAGACTAGATGGGGACAGGATGGCAGTTTGTGGATGGATAAGTTTCTTTCTCAGGACCTCAGACTTAATTATTTTTCCAAATCTCTCTTTTTTTTTCCTTTGTTAAAGTTTATTCGTTTATTTAGAGAGAGAGAGAGAGCGAGCGAGCACACGTGCCATGAACTGGGGAGGGGCAGAGAGAGGATCCCTAGCAGGGAACCTGACTTGGGGCTCAATCTCACAAACCGTGATCATGACCTTGAGCCAAAATTAAGAGTTGGATGTTCAACTGAGTCACCCAGGCACCCCTTCCAAATCTCTTGATAATAAAGTCTCACTTGTGAAATCATGAGCTATAAATTTATGCCTCTAAGACAGATTTATACTTTTTTTGAGAGTTGGTATCTTTCCCAGAAGTGATTAAGCTTTAAGTTTGACATGATGGTTTTCTTTTTGCCATGACACATAGGCCAGGTCCTGAGCCCATCGTCTCTGGTTAGATTCTAAAACAGCTTGTTCTGGTTGTACCAATGTGAGTTTATAACGTGGGTGGTACCTTTAGTGTCTCCTACGTATGCCATCAGTTTTATTTCCTCAGATCTTCTCTGTGTGTTTGCTGTCGGGTCAGTGGTGAATATCGTGTGCTCTGATGTTAGCCTGCGTGTCCGCTTAGCTGGGAGACCTCAGTCAAATCGCTGAACCTCTGCCTTTATTTTGTCATGTGCAAAATGGTGGTAATGATTGTCAATTTCAGGGGTTTACAGACTCTTTCTGTAAAGGGCCAGATAGTAAATACACTTTATGGGGCAAGAATCAAAATCTAGGAAAAGAAACTTCCGTAACTTTTTTATAGACTAAATTCAAAATGTAACCGTAGTAATTGTGTACAGCATTTTATGATGGTGGTCTACTGCTGAAAAGAATGGGTATCATTTTGCTTGACTGGGGTTCAAAGGTAGCGTTTCTTGTCATCAAAGTAGATTACAAATATGCATCTGGTAAAGCTGGTTAAGTGCCTGAGAGCAAATGAAGTTAACTGTTGATGTTACCAGTAGATTGAATAGAGTCAATACTGATGAGAGACACAGTTTCCACAAAGGATTTGCCGTATTACGTTTTAGCAGGTTCTAATCCGTGTTCTACTGAATTAGTGTTTTCTCAACTTTGAAAATATTCGTGTTTGCAGTTGTTGGGCTGTTCCACAGACCATGCATACAGGCTAATTCTTCAGTTGCTTCTCAGCTCTGTGCTGAGGCATTGACTCATGGAAGAAACAGTTGAGCAGAATCAGTAACATCTGTGGATTCATCATGATTCAAGGAAAATTACTTCAAATCATTTTCCTCATTAAAAAAATTTTTTTTAAGTTTATTGATTTTGAGAGACAGCGTGCGAGCGGGAGAGGGGCAGAGAGGGAGGGAGGGAGAGAATCCCAAGCAGGCCCCGTGCTGCCAGTGTCAGGCCCGACGTGGGGCTTGATCTCATGATGGTGAGATCCTGACCCAAGCCAAGATCAAAAGTCCGATGTTTAACTGACTGAGCTAACTTGCTGCCCCTCATTTGCCTCATTTTTGTTTGACTATTGCTGTTGCTTTCATTGTCCTTAGGTTTTAGAACAGCTGTTTTCCAAAACGCCTATAGTCTTAAATTCATTTTCTCTGGACCTGACTTCTTCAGCTGCTGCAATTAAATGCAAGTCATTGTCAGAAAGTGGTTTTCCTGGCTTGGTTAACAAATGAGGCATTAAGTAATTTAATATGGTTGCTTCATTTTTTTATTTAGTTTTTTTGAAGAAACTCTGTGGTGTATGGAGAATAGTGCCAGTGACTTAGTGCTTAGGCTGATAATGTTGACCGGCTGAGGTGTCATTGCATCATAAACAGCCCTTTGCCATCCAATTGATGATGAAATAATCTACACTGTGCCTTGAAAATGTGACATTCAGCGTCCACTTTTCTTGTTTTGTAATGATGGAGATGCACTGCTACTAGGTTAAGGAAAAAAAAGAACATATAGGGCTGCTTCATATTTAGGACTCTGACTAATCCTAGTGATTTTCCAGAACTCTCCTTGGCTCCCTCCTGTCATCCAAGAAGGGCACTGTGTTGACTTTGACTGATGTCCTCTCTTACCTGTTTTCCTAGTACTTTGCGCTGTTACGATGCATTCTTTTTATTTAAGTTACTGTGTTTGGGGCACCTGGATGACTCAGTTGGCTGAGTGTCTGATTCTTGATTTCAGCTGAGGTCATGATCCCAGGGTCATGGGATTGAGCCCCAAGTCAGGCTCCATGCCAGCGTGGACAGTGCTTAAGATTCTCTCTCTCCCTCTGCCCCTCTCCCCTGCTCATGAACTTGCATTCTCTCTCGAAAATAAAATAAGTAAATAATAGATAGATAGATAGATAGATAGATAAGAATAATAATACAAAACGAGAGGGGCGTTTGGGTGGCTCAGTCGGTTAAGCGTCTGACTTCTGCTCAGGTCATGATCTCACGGTTTGTGAGTTTGAGCCCCGCGTCAGACTCTGTGCTGACAGCTCAGAGCCTGGAGCTTGCTCCGGATTCTGTGTCTCCCTCTCTCTCTGCCCTTCCCCTGCTCGTGCTGTGTCTCTCTCTCAAAAACAAATGTCATAAAAAAAAAATGAGATACTGTATTTTTCTCATATACTTTCCTTGTGGTTCTTTTTTATAGTGTGTGTCTCTCCTCCCATATTTCCTGTTTATCCGTTGGAACCATATTTTCCTTTACATCTTCGAGCATAGTTAGAGTAGCTGCTTTAAAACCTGTGCTGTTTCCAACAATTTAGTCCTGGGAGTCTGTGTGCATTGATTACCTTTCTTCTTAAGTGTGGATCACGTAATTCTGTTCTTATGTCTAATGTTCTTGGATTCATCTTGGAAATTATGAATGGTATAGACCATAGATACCAGATTCTGTTATGTTTCTCTGGAGAGTGTTGATTTTTTAATTTATATATAAAGCAGAGCGTAAACTTTTGTGTCTCTGAGATAGGCAGCCGCTGAAACTTCTGTTCAGGTTGTTTAACCTTAGCTGGGCTGTTTAGAGTTGGCCTGTATACATATAGTTCGGAGGGTCATCCAGAGATTTTGGTATAGTGTATATATGTCTGTCTGTCTGTACATATGTAGAGTTTAGATGTAGAATTTGGTGCTCTCCTCTCTAGCTTTTTTTCCTTCCAGGATTTCCTCCCTTTCCAGCTTTTGTGGTCTCTACCTTAGGGGTCATGGTGTGGATGGTGTGGTCTGCTGGACTTAAGGTAGCAAATCCTAGTTTCAACAAGGTGAGAGAGGGACCCTGACAGAGAGAAGGAAGCTCCCTTTCTAAGGATACTAGAGAAGCTTCAGTCAATATACACATATGTGCTTGTCGTAGGGAAGATGGGCGCCAAGCTGATTAAATTTTAAAGTGGAAAGATGTATGATTTATGTTTCTGGCCGTTCCTAAGGTGTTGTGTGAGCTGGAGCCTTTGAGTTCATCTCTCTGTGGGTCCTGGTGTCCTCAGACCCCAGAGCTGTAGCTCTGGGGTATCTGAAACTTGCCCAAGATGTTTTGATGCACAGAGCACACACATGCACGTTGAACTGTGACCTTATTTGGTACCCCAAGGAGCACAGACCCGATAAGTAAATGAAAAGATGCATATCTTCACTAATAATCAGTGAAGTGTAAATGAAAGCAACCCTGAGGTATCTTTGCCTATCAGACAGGCAAAGATTTAAAAGATTGATAATGTACACGGCTGGCGACAGGCATTCTTACATTTCTGTTGTGAGTAGAAGTTGGTATGTTTTTGGAATGTCATTTGGCAGGGTCAGTATTTTTAAATGCTGAACCTAAGACCCCACAGTTCCACCTCTAGCATTATTTATTTTTTTTTTTTTAGTGTTCATTTATTTTTGAGAGAGAGAGAGAGAGAGAGAGGGAGAGAATGAACGGGGGAAGGGTAGAGAGAGAGGGAGACAACAGAATCCAAAGCAAGCTCCAGGCTCTGGGCTGTCAGCACAGAGCCTGACATGACGTTTGAACCCACACACCATGAGATCATGACCTGAGCTGAAGTCAGACGCTTAACCAATTGAGCCACCCAGGCACCCCTTACCTCTAGCAATGATTTGTATAGAAGTACTCATTCTGATGAGTTAAGGTCCGTGCCCAGACTTGTTCACTGCCTTGTTTAAAGTTGCATATGTGCACTGGAAATTAATATAATGGTATGTATCTCAAGAAATAAAAAACATATAGGCAGCAATCCACAGGTCCATCAGCGGGATTATTGAGCCATGGCATGTGCTACCCTTAAAGGCATATGAAAGGTTTTTATGTGCTGACCTAGAAGGATGTTGAGAATAGCCAGAGGAACAAAGAGCCTGCAAAGCTCAGCACAGTATGAATCCATTAAAAATGTCCTGGGTGGCTCAGTCGGTTAAGCATCCATTTTGGCTCGGGTCATGATCTCTCAGTTCGTGGGTTCGAGCCCCGTGTCGGGCTCTGTGCTGACAGCTCAGAGCCTGGAGCCTGCTTCGGATTCTGTGTCTCCCTCTCTCTCTGCCCCTCCCCTGCTCACGCTCTCTCTTTCTCTCTCTCTCTCTCTCTCTCTCTCTCTCTCTCAAAAATAAATAAACATTGAAAATAAAAAATCTTTAAAAATGTTCATTTGTTTGAGCTTCAGCTTTGTCTGGAAGGACTTGTGCCTAACGTCTCGCAGAGGCTCCCTCTGGGGTGAAATAAAGGGGAGTCTTGTTTTTACTTTTCTTTTGTATCATTTGTTTGTCTTTAACTGAGAAGACATTAATTTTGTGTTTAACATTCTCTCCAGTGGTGTTTCTTGGGAGGAATGCGGCAGACACTCCACCGATCAAAGGTCGAATCACCAAAGCCTACCTTTGGTGTCATGGGGAAAGAAGGATCATCCCACCTTCTAGTTCCCGGGTTTATGATTAGTGGTAGCAGTTGTCTCTCAACCCCACTTGGGACAGCTGCTCTGATCTGCATCGTGGTTTCAGATGTGGGCGGCCTGTGTCAGCCTGCCGTGGGAGGCTCACGTCACTGCTCACTGCAGTTATATCCTGAATCAGGCAGAGAGACTTCGCTGCAAACGCAGGAGCAGTCACCTCCAGGTCTGGAGGTTGGTGGGGGGGGGGGGCCCTCTGACTTGCCATGGGACCCAGCAGATGCATCTGGGAAGGTGAGTCTGTGATTTGGACTTCTCTACACTCAAGTCAGCATGAGTGGATGGCAGAGAGTGGCAGACAGCAGGCCATCCCTGGGCCCTGGGAGGAGCCTGTGGATGGACTTTGAAGCGGTTGGGAGCATCGCCCTAGTTTTACCTCCTCGGGTGTCCTGGTCTTGGATGTCTCCAAGAGACAGCATGTTGGCAGTATTTGCTGAAGAATGACAGCTATCACTACCTGGCCTGAGTACCATTGGGCAGAGGGAAGGATCTGAGTTTGTCACGTTGAGTTTTAGGTATGGAAGACTTTGCTTCCTCAATAACAGCGAGGGGTGGTTCTGGGGCCAGATGGTCTGAGATTGCGATGGCCATGAGTGGAGATGAAGACCAGGCCCTGCGGCTGGCAAAACCTCTTCAAACCCCCATGCCCTTGGGGGGCCTTCGGGCAGAAGAGAAGCCAGGGTCTTGGGATCGCCCCTTTGGAGCTGTGGGTGGCAGCACGTGAGGGTGGGGTTCCAGAAGGAGGATCAACTCTGCCAAGCGGAAGAAGGGGAGATGAGGATCTGTGCTCAAGTAACATCCAGAGTCCTGCTCCCAGGGGCCCAAAGCATTAACACCTTTTAAAGGCAAGGTCAGTGTCTGTAGGGAGATTCGGGATGCATTTCTTATCCTGTTGGGGCTAGGTGCAGGGGGCACAACATAAATCAGACAGTGTCTCACCCTGGAAGAGCCTTGTGTAAAGAGGCAGCTTAGCAGGGAGCTTTGCTGACATGGCCGCAAAGGTGCTATGAGGGAGTCTCTGGGCAGAGGAGGTCAGTTAACACGTGCAGGAAGAGAAGGTGCATCGTTTTTCTCCCTTTAACCCCCAGGCCCCCCAAAGAGAACTGTATCGACACCCTTATTCTGAGCTGCTCCCACAGCACTACCTGCTACCCTGCTTCTGTCATGAGCTGACTGGCTTTGCTCTGTCACGTCTGGTCTGGCCAGAGAGACCCTAGGGAGCTTGGGGAGCGCTTCATGAAGGAAGGGGCATGTGATACGGAAGGAAGTCGGGCAGAGGAGACAGTGTGAGGTGGATTAGACCAGCGGGAGACCTAGAGTGAGTTCCATTTTTAAAAAAAAATATAGATAGTCTGGGAGCCCGGATGGCTCAGTTGGTTAAGCATCTGACTGTTGGTTTTATCTCAGGTAATGATCTCACAGCTGGTACACGGAGCCCCATGTTGGGGCCTGTACTGGGTGTGGAGTCTGCTCGGGATTCTCTCTCTCGCTCTCTCTGCCCCTCCCTTGCTCACTCACGTGCTCTCTCGCTCGCTCTCTCTCCCCCCCCTCCCTCCCCCCAAATAAATAAATAAGTAAACTTAAAAAAATAAAAATAGAGACTGTTTAAGAGGGGACACTAAGGGGATGCAGTAATCTGCACGAAGCCATCTTGGAGGATGGTCTGCAGGCACCCTCATCTGGCAGGGATTCCTCTGGCATCAGGTGAGTGCTCAGGGTGTGAGGGCCAGGGAAGGTGAGGGTCTGAGTCTGTCTGGAAACCTTTCCCTGCAGCATACTTCCTCGTGGCAGTGTGTGAAGGTTCTGATGCAGGAGTCCAGCTATGAGGCAGCCCTTAACTTTGTGGCGGGCCAGGAAACCAGGGCAGGAAATCTGGGAGGCCCTAGTGGGCCGACCTCATGGACTTGACCCTGAGGAGGGTCATGGAGGAGATGTGTCCTGAGAAGGGACCAGAGTGCTTGTGGGCTGAAGGCGGTGGCCGCAGACCTGATAGGGGAGGGGCAGGGCTGGGTGCTGGCGTCAGCCGCGCTCCCTGGCAAGACTGTCGCGAGGGAGAGACACTGGCTTCCCTCCTCCTGCTCTGACAGCCATCCTGTGAGATGGTCCGGGGTTGTCTGAGCTGTGATTAGATCTCCCTCGTGTCATCCCAGTGCCTGTTCCAGGACCACGGAGTATGCGGACGGGGGTTTCTACACTGCCCGGCCCAGTTTCTGTTTGTCAAGGACGTGGGTAGCCCAGAGGAGACAGAGGCCAGTGGTGCCCGGGCTTTCGTGGCAACCGGCTGGACACATGCTAGGAACAGAGGTGCCAGGTGCCAGGTGTGGGGCGGCACGCCACCCTGCCCAGCTCACTTTGTAGAGACAGAAGCCTTCTCTGTGGGAAGAGTTCTCAGAGGAGAAGCAGGGACCATCCCCCCAGGTGGCCCTGCATAGGTCTCCGCTGCTCCCACAGGGTGGGTCCTGGCCCCGGTAGCTCTCAGCTGTCCCTGCTCTGGGGCCTGTTGAGCTTGGAGCCACCCCACCCTGTGCTCTCAAACCATCTGGGATGGTCTGGCCCAGCTGGCCCAATTCTGCATAGACGGAGGGCTCCTTCCACTGGGGCCTGGGTTAGCTCTTCAGCTTGAAGTGGCTGCTGTGCCTCAGGCCCCCCGACCTGATGCTCGCTCTGATCCTGTCACTACACACCCTGACCACGGGCTGTTGTCCGGCTGCTCCCCCGTCTCCACCCAATCACTGTGCAGGAGGGGACCGACGCTGGGCGGGGGGGGGGGGGGGGGGGGGCGGTAAACTCGCTACAGCCTCCCATGCTGTGGCTGGTGCTGCTAGGTGACGCTGCTTGCTAGGAAAGGGTGCAGTCTTCCTGAGCATGGATCTTAACAGGGGTCAGTCCTGTGCTGGGGTGTTGGGGTGGTGTCTGCCCCCCTGCGTGTGTGCAGGCTCCTCGAAGGTTTACGTGCTGTGGTCTGTGCTGCTTTTTTGCCTCCTTATCACCCATCAGGCTTGCATAACCAGGCTGGCCCTGCTTCCTGCTTAGGAACTATCAGCGCACCATCTGGAGCTACAAATAGGGTGATAGGAAGTCAACAGCCTCCCGGCACCCAGGCACTTGTGAACACCCAGTCCCTCCGCCTCCAGCTTACCCCTGGTCCCCCCAGGGATCCTGTTGCTCAGGCTGGCATTCCTCTCTTGGGGTGCTCTCCTTCGCAGGACCGGCACCTTCTAAACAGGGATGCGATCGACAGAGCTTGGGGAGTGCAGTTTTGCTGCAAGGACACGCCACTGCGATCCTCCTACCTGATCCCGGGCCAGAACATTGGGATGGGTCTTTGTTTAAGGAGACAGGATGTGTAGACGTTGGCTGTGTGACCCTGGGCAAGGCATTTCCCCTCCTTGGGACTCAGCTTGCTTGTCTGTGTGTAGGGACGGTCTTTCTACCTCACAGGGCTGCTGTGGGAACTCAAGTGTATGAGGCAAGCTACGCAGTCGGCGCAAAGTTACCCTTACCCTGCCTTCCTTGCACGACAGGACCTGGGCCCAGCAACAGGGGGCTGTATTGGCAGAGGATGCCTGTCCCAGAGAAGAAACGTGTAGGCAGACTCAGACACATAGCTGGTTCAGAGTCCAGAACCCACCAGAAGATCTGGGTTGGAGGGCACCATGCTATATGCTGTAGCCACGAATCTTTGGTCTGGCCAATGTATCTTTCTGAGCTTCAGTTTCTTATGGGAGCAGCTCAGGCAGTGGTGTCCAATCCCTGTCATGGGACATGGTGAGGGTATTGGTGGTGACCCACTCAGAGCTGTCAGTGAGGAGCACACTCCATAGGGAGTGGACCTCATGGGGAGCATGCCTCACAGGGGGAGCCCTCACGGTGAGCACCTATCAGGGGGGTTCTCTCCACAGAGAGCAGCCCTCATGGTGACTGTCCCCAGGGGGGTGCTCTCAGCCCAGTTCCTTGCAGGATGGACCTTGGAGACTGAGGCCCTGATGCGGGAGTTGAGTACCTGGCTCCTGATCTGCACGTGCATCAGCCCTTGGGTTGGCTTGGGAGTCTCCATCCACGGGGAAGGAGGAGGTGAGGGCTGGGCACTGGTGTCTGTGTGAGGCCAGGGGGTGGAGGGCTTGGGGGGCAGGGCTGTCATCTGTCTCACTCCACAGCGAAGGCTTTGGCTCGAACTGTGCTTGGGGCTGTCCTGCAGGGACCAACCTGGACTTCATTCCCACCCATGCACCATGGGTCAGAGCTCATCACCTCCCAGCCCTGCCCTTGATGCATTGTCTTGGGATCATTCTCAGGGGACTGCCCTGTCAGAGTGTCAGCTGCTAGGTACTAATCCTGCCCTGAAGCAGCCGTTGTGAGCTCCCAAACGTCGCTGTTCCCAGGGCTCGGGGCTGGATCTTTCATCTGCCTCAACAACAACATCCTAAGGATCGACTGCCACTGGTCTGCTGTAGAGCTGGGTCAGGGCCCCAGTCCCTGGCTCCTCTTTACCAGGTGAGGCTGGAGGGCCAGGCCCACCTGGGCAGGGGACAAGGGCCAGTGGTGAGAATGGGTCCCCATGATAGCAGCAGTAGGGGCTGGGCTGGTGCAGTGGCCCCTTGGTGGTGACATATACCCTTTCCAGCAACCACGCCGTGGGCAGCAGTCACAGATGTGTCTTCCGGGCCAGCGAGTGCACTCTGGTGCTGCCACCTGAGGAGGTGCTTGTGCCTTCTGACAACTTCACCATCACTTTCCACCGTTACGTCTCTGGGAAGGAGCAGGTCAGCCTGGTGGACCCACAGTACCTGCCCCGGAGACATGGTGAGGCCTGGGGTAGGGTGCTTTGGTGGGGAACATCCTGGCTTCTTGGGGATTGGGGGCAGGGTCCCATTGCCCTTAACCTCCATGGCTCAGTGGGTGCTCTCTGTCCCTGCTAAGAGACACCCAGGGCTATGAGCGAGCAGGGCCCCTGGGAGGGAGGGGCCCACTGGTTAGTGGAGAGGGAGGGTTCAGGAGGAGGACGAAGACTCAGGGCCGTAAGTTGGGGCAAGGGTACAACTTGAGTCACTTGAAATACACTTCAGTCACAGTAGGAAGAAGTCCGGTAAGACCCTGGGAAGCTTATGGCTGCAGGGGCCGTAGGAACTCACTGTCATCTCGTCCCACCTGAGGCCTCACTGGGAGACAGCAGCAGGGAGGAGATGGAGACCTGCCTCCCAGTGAGGCCCCTTGTCTGGAAGGGCCTTGACCATTCCCTGCCCCCAGCATTTTTCAGACCCCCGGTGCTGGGCATGCTGACACGCACACCCTCACGTGGCCTCATTCTGTTTCAGTGAAGCTGGACCCTCCCTCTGATTTGCAGAGCAATGTCAGCTCTGACTACTGTGTCCTGACCTGGAGCGTCAGTCCTGCTTTGGAGCCTCTGATCTCCATGCTCAGCTATGAGCTGGCCTTCAAGAGGCAGGGGGAGACCTGGGAGGTAACGCTGGGCTGACTACTCCAGGGGCCTCTCTCTTCTGGGAGCGGCAGCCAAGGGCCACTCGGGAGATGTCAACTTGGAATAATGAGGAGGGGAGGTGGCCAGAGTCAGGAGTGTGACTGTGCACATGTGCATTTGTATGTGAGTGTACCTGTGTGTACGTGAATATGTGTCTTTATATGAGTGATGAGCACCGGGTATGCCTATATATATGAGTGTGTGAGTGTAGTGAGCGTGTTTGTGTGTGCAAGCGCACATGGGGGTAGATGAGTGTCAGTGTGTGTACATGTGCCTGCGTGTGTGCCTGTGTGTGCGGTTGTGTGTGTGCGTGTGTGTTCTTGAGGGCTGATGGACCCTGTCACCCTCAGCAAATGACAACTGTTCTCTACCCCACAGCAGGCCCAGCACAGGGATCACATTTTTGGGGTGACCTGGCTCAGGCTTGAAGCCATCGAGTTGGACCCTGGTTCCAGCTACGAGGCCAGGCTGCGCGTCCAGATGGCCTCACCGGAGGATGACCTGGCGGAGGAACAGCACTATGCGGGCCAGTGGAGTGACTGGAGCCAGCCCGTGTGCTTTCCCTCTCCCCAGACCTCTGCCCGAGGTGGGGGTCTCCCTCCCAGAGCGCCTCCCTTCCCATGTTTGTCACACCCTCCCACCTTTTCACCCCCCCTGGAACTTCCTCCCTGAGGCAGTTATACCCCGGTTGACCACCTTCCCCTGGAAATCTGAGATTTTTAACTTGCCAAGCATTGGGCTTCTTGGAAAGTATAGTTATTGTCTGTCACTGGGAGTGAGTGTGGCCCACCAGGCCTATGCTTCTGGCTCTGGAGGCTGGACATGGTCTCATCTCCCTAGGAAGGGCTGGGCTGGGCCGTTACCTGCTAGGAAGGGTGGCTGACACTGATGACCTTGCGGATGGAGGAGGTGAGACCCAGGGGTAGGTGATTCATTAGCAGGCATGACGCAAACCTCTGTGGCCTATGAGAAAATTCCCACTGTGGCCCGGGGCACTCCCAGGGGTGCTTTGCCATGTGGACTGGAAGGAACATCCTGGTGCCAAGGAGGCTCATGACCCTGGGCCCTTCCTACCCACAGGCCCCCTGTTATCACCTCGGGGGCAGCCTGACGGCACCCTTGTCGCTGTACCTGTCTTTCTGCTACTGACCAGCCTGACCTGCCTCCTGTTCAAGCTTTCACCCAGGTCGGTAGCCAAGGTGTGTGTGTGTGTGTGTGTGTGTGTGCGCACGCGTGTGTGCATGAATGTGTTCATGTGACTCTGGGTGAGTTTCCGTGTGCATGTCAATGTGTGTGCATGTGAGTCAGTATGTCTGTGTGTAGGTGTGTGGTAGGTGGGGCATCTCGGGCCAAACCTCTGGCCCTGGATGGGGTGGGGGGTTTTTAACCCTCTGCGCTGGACCTGTGGGGGAGTTCCTCAGTTGCCAGGTGAGGAAGCGGGTGCTTGGTGGGGCTGTGAAGGCCAGGCTCGACCTGGGAGCATAAGAAAATGCCTGAAGCATGTGAACCTGTGTGTGACAAGATCTGGTTTATATTTTGAGCATACATTTTGGGGGTACAAGGATATGGAGAGGACCTGCTGGGAGGCCAGTGGTGGTGTCCAGAAGGAGGAGAGAGAAGCAGAGGGGGAGCAAAGTGGAGGAAATTGCCAGGTCTTAGGAAGAGAAACCTAGGGGTCAGATGAGGTGGGACTGGGGACTCTTGAGGTGGGGAGCTGGGGAGGCCACTTCCTCCCCTGGGAGGCTGGTGAGGCTGCTGGGGACCTGTTGTGTTGGAGCCCTGTGCCACATCCTCGTGACAGGGCCAGTGGGTCTGTTGCTCAGTGAGGAGTCAGGTGGGGTAGGAAGCTGCCCCCTGTCTGCCAGGAGCACAAGTGTGGTTCCCGAAGGTGCCAGCTCCCTCTGTGGGCTGTGGACACAAGCGGTCACCTTGTAGCCCTGAACCCACCATGACAGCTCATCCTGTAAAGGACACGTGTCTTGGTATAAGTCAGTTCTATGGGGCCCTTAGGCAGGGAGGCCACAGGGGCAAGTGTCGGGTCTTGGAGCCAACAAGAGGTAAGAATGGCAGCAGCCCAGGTGAAGCAGGGCCACCTCTGGCTGGAAGAGAGCAAAGCTCCTGTGGGGACATCATGCCTCCTGGAGCTGGGCCTCCAAGGGCCCTCCTTGGGCGTGCATAGGCCTCCAGGTGTACTCTCTTGGCCCCAGGGTGAAGAGAAGCTTCTACCAGAACGTGCCGTCTCCAGTGGCCTTCTTCCAGTCCCTGTACAGTGTGCACAATGGGGACTTCCAGGTGCGTGCACAGCTCACGGCAGGGGTTGAGGGAGAGTCTGGGCTTGCCTACATTCTGACCCGACAAAGATGTGGACTTCTGGTGAGAGTTGGGGGCTAGCATGGGGGCCTTTGTCAGTGCTTTCAGCTTTTTTTGGTATATGTAGTCGGTTTACATTTACACGCTGTGTCTCAAATGCATCAGAACAATTAGCTTTATTCTCTGTTGTGGGTTTCTTTTCATTTCTGAGTAGCAGCCCCTGTGAGGTGTATGGTCAGTTTAAGGTGCAAACAACCGTGCTGTCTGCAGCTGCCACACGTCTCGTCCCCGCTTCTTCTCTGAAGGTTTCTGCGGGGAGGACCCGGTGCTTATACTATCCCTGGGGCCTTCGGTGGTCTATGGGCTACCGCTCTGGTGGCCACTGTGGAGTGCCTGGCCTCTCCTGTTCCCCTGGGTAGCATGCTGGCACCATAAGCACTGAGTACACTCCACACGTGTCTCTTTGTGGTGCCACGGTGACTACTACCTGGAGGGTCGCATCAGACACCTCCCCCCCCCCCCAGCCCCCCACTGGCCTGGAGGCTCCTGCCCCTCGCTGGGCAGGAGGGGGGCAGGGAGCAGCCCCAGCAGGTGGTCTCAGGTTCCCCACTGTGGGTGGTGGACGGGAGGTGATGCTTCCTGGTGCCCTCGGACCTGCTCTTCCCTGATCCCCTTGCCGTTGCCGGGTTTCCCTCTGCCTAGTCCTTGTGTTTCTCAAAAGGGAGCCCAGAAAATTTATAAAAGAAAATTAAAGAGGGAGCCCAGTTCTCAAGATTGTTGCCCAAAAGTATAACTCAAAGCTTAAAGCTGAGCGTTTTGTCCTTGGTGGAGGCCACCCCCTTTTCTCAGGCAGTGGCCATCACTGTCAAGACCCCTGGGGTGTCTGGGCACGAAGGCAGATTCCATCACCCTGGAATGTATCTTCTGGGCTGCGGCCACCCAGCCCTCCTCTGTAGACCCATGTCACCAGCCAGGGTATTTAGAACCCTCCAGTGGTGATATGGAGCCATGGGTCGGCTGTCCAGGGAGCAGGGCAGTAACAGAGGGTGAGGTATGCGTGGTCCATTTGGTGGTGATTCCTGGTCCCACATAGGAAATACTTTCCTGTAGGAGGTGGGGGCCTCCTGTGGCTCCACGGATGGGTCCATGTCTGCTGCCCTTAGCCCAAAGGTGCTGGTTCCAACAGCATCTCAGTGTGTGTGTGATGGGGGTTCAAGAGGGGGTGCCCAGTCTCTGTAGCTGATGGAAGTGCCTAGAGCAGCGGCCAGGGGTTCTCTCTGTCCTCGACACCTGTCACCAGCACGGATTACTGAGGGTCGTGAAGAGACTCAGGGTCCTGTGCTGAGGCTGGGCTGGCACATGGAGGGTGAGACAACATGTTCCAAGCACAGTCGTTGCTTGGACTCTGGGTGGGGATGTCTGGAGAGCTTCTTGGAGGAGCAGGGGAAGCTCCTTCCAGGCAGAGTCCAGAACATGCTGCCTGAGCCCTTCCCCCCACCCCCCATGCTCTGTTCTAGACCTGGATAGGGGCCCACAGAACCGGTCTGCTGCCGAGCCAGGACTGTGTCAGTTCCCCGAGAAGAGCCTCGGAGTCTAGTGTCCAGGAGGCCATTGCGTGGCTGACCTATGGCCCGGTGGATCCCTGGCAGTCAGTGGTCCTGGAGGAAGAGGAGAAAGGCCCACGTCCTGGCCTCCCAGAGGCTGTGTTGTTAGCAGGTCGTGTGGCACAGGGAGAGCAGCCACCTGCCTACCTGCCACAGGAGGACTGGGTCCCTGGGAGCCCCACCAGGCCAGCTCTCCCACAGGCAGAGGGCAGCAGTGGTGACTACTGTGCCTTGGGCTGTCCCGGGGCGTGCCACCCCTCGACCTTCCCAGGAAACACGCAGAGCTCTGGGCCCAGCCTGGCTTTGGCCTGTGGCCTTTCCTGTGACCAGCAGAGCCTGGATGCCACGCAAGGAGGGACCTATGTGGGAGCTGGTCACAGAGAGGAGCAAGACCCCGGTGAATGTGTCGCATGAGGCCCTCAGGGCACTTTCTTTGCTCCTACCCTTTGCAGACGCTGGCTTTGATTTAGAACCCTGATGAGGCCAGCTGCATAATGTGCATCATGTGGAAAATGGACTAAAGTCTCTGAGAATGAAGCCCCTGCACAGATATCCTGTCCAGATGGAGGCCGAAAACCCCTCCTCTCTCCCCTCCCCGCAGCATCCTACCACGCAGCTCCCACTCCCTCCCTGCCTTCTGGCTCCACCCTGGTCCCTCACAGAAGTGGGGGTGTTGGCTCCGCAGCCTGTTCTGCCCTCACTCCCTTAAAGGGCCAGCCGGCACCCAACAGACACAGATGAGGTGCTGTGACCGGGCGGAGTGTTGTCTTTCTGTGCCTCCCTGAGGTACCTCTGCTACTGAGATTAAAAGGGATTCAGTGGTTGTTTCAAACTGCTGCTGACTGGGAGAGGGGCCCACAGGAAGTGCAGGGGGTGGGGGTCTGTCTATTCTCGGGTTTTCTGGGGTTGGAGATGCTGACATTTTGAAGTTAGCATCCAAATGGAGACCTGTCCCTCTCTGGGTGACCGACCAGAGAGGGCACCTCTGCATGAGTCTCTGGTGTCCCCTGAGGCCTGTACAGAAAAAACAAACAAACAAACAAACACTTGTGGACCCAGGCTCCCAAAGGCAAAGGCTTCCTCTGCCTCAGACAGGCATCCCCCTCCCCTCTGCGTGCCTGCGGAGGCCCCTGGGGTTTTGTGGGGAGCCTCAGCTGAGCCAGATCATGGTCAGAAGGGGTGAGGCAGGACCCAGAATGTATTTTTAGCGTGTAGAGAGAGGAGGGGTGTGGACGGAAGTGAGGTGTAGGCATGTTCAGCTCTAACCAAGGATAGGAAAAATAGCATGAATCACCCGCCCCTTGGGGAGCCCTGGCCTGGGGTATTATTATAGCAGCATCCGCGTGGCTTCTGTGGCTTCACAGGGAACCTGGGCCACCTGCATATGACGAGTGACCCCCACAGCGGGGATGCCTCTTGTGCGTGGCCGGAGACATCGTTCCTGTGAGTCACACATCTTCTCTCGGTGGCCTGGCTTTGGGAGTGTGCAGCCTTAGAGGCTGTGTGACGGTACACGAGACACTCCTGCCCCTTCAGCCTGTGGGACTAACAGTACCTCGTAAGTGTTGCTGTGAGTTCACCCGAGCAAGCTGCCTGCATATCTTGGTGCCCAGAAAACGCGTGTCCCTTTTTTGTGACGAGATGACCCTTGGACGCTTGTGCTGTGATCCGGTTTCCAGAAGAGCAAGGTTTGAAGACCTTGGGATGAGGAAGTCGCCGAGCGCTGGGCACTGAAGGAGTCAGAGAGCAGGCGGCTGGCAGCTGGAGCCCTCACACAGCTGGTGGTTTGAGGGATTGGCCACACGGCATGGGCTGGAGCTCAGATGTCCAAAATTTGGCCGGCTGGGCTGCAGAGGGTCTGGAAAGCCAGGCTGAGAGCAGTGAGGGAAGGGGACTCTCCCTGGCGAGGGAGGATGCACAGTGGCTTCTCTTTCTTTTCTTTTCTTTTCTTTTTTCTTTTCTTTTCTTTTCTTTCTTTCTTCCTTCCTTCCTTCCTTCCTTCCTTCCTTCCTTCCTTCCTTTCTTTCTCTTTCTAAAAGATTTTTTATTTTTAAGTAATCTCTGCACCCAACGTAGGGCTAGAACCCATAACTCCAAGATCAAGATTCGCATGCTCCAGAGACTGAGACAGCCAGGTGGCCCTCTTTCTTTAATTTTCAATGTGGTGAAATTCACATAATCTAAACGTAACTCTTCTAAAATGTTCAATTCAGTGACAGTTAGTACATGCATAATATTGCCCAACTGTCATCACTCTCAAAGGAAATCCCCTTCCTATTAAGCGGTCCCCCCGCACCCCCCACACTGTGCCCTGTGCAGCTCTTTGCCTGCTTCCCGTCTCTGTGGCTTTGCCTATTCTGGACACTTTGTATAAATATAGTCATATAATATGTGACTTTCTGCACAGCCTTTTCCCTCAGCATAGTGTTTTTGAGGTTTATCCACTTTATTTTTTTTTTCCAACGTTATTTTTATTTATTTATTTTTTTAATTTTTGGGACAGAGAGAGACAGAGCATGAACGGGGGAGGGGCAGAGAGAGAGGGAGACACAGAATCGGAAACAGGCTCCAGGCTCCGAGCCATCAGCCCAGAGTCTGACGCGGGGCTCGAACTCACGGACCGCGAGATCGTGACCTGGCTGAAGTCGGACGCTTAACCGACTGCGCCACCCAGGCGCCCTGAGGTTTATCCACTTTAGAGAATGGGCACCTCAGTCCTTATTGTGGCCAAATATTACTCCATTGTGTGGGTAGACCACATGTAGTTCATTCATCCTTCTGGAGGGCATTTGGGTTGTTTCCACTCTTTCACTGTTGTGAACAGTACTGCTGTGAACATCCGTGTGCAAGTTTTTGTTCCTATACCCGTTGTCTATGTTTTTGTGTATATTTCTTGGAGTGGAATTGCTAGATCGTGTTAACTATGTTTAGACTTTTTGAGGAACCACTGAGCTGTTCTCCACAGTGACTTCAACATTTTACATCGGTAATGTACTCCGGTTCCAATTGCTACATATCCTCACCAACTATTGGTAGTGTCCTTTTTTTTTTTTTTTTTTTTAAGTTGCTCTTCTGATGGGTACAAAGTGGTACCTCTGCATGATTTTGACTTGCATTTCCCTGATGGCTGGTGATGTTGAGTATCTTTTCATGTGTTACTTGTGTATTTTCTTTGGAGACAAGCTTGTTCAGGTCCTTTGCCTGTTTTTTAATCGGGTTGCTTGTCCCTGTGCTGTTGTAGGAGCTCTCTCTTTATTCTGGACACTAAACTCATATCAGATATTCCATTTGCAAATATTTTCTGACATTCTGCGTGTTATTTGGTGTCATACACAATAGATTATTGCCTAATCCAACCCCAATAAACTCATAAAATTATGCTTAACATCTTTAGACATCAGAAAAATGAAAATGAAAACCACACTGAGTTGCCACTTCACACCCATTAGAATGGCTGTTATCTAAAAATTGGAAGCTAGTTTCGGTGAGGATGTGAAGAAGTGAAAACTGTCGTGCATTGCCGATGGAAATGAAAAATGATAGTGGTGATGGTTATTCACCATTATGAATATTCATTTAAAAATGGTGAAAATGGGCCACCCGGGTGATTCAGTCGGTTAAATCCCTGACTCTTGATTTCGGCTCAGATCATGGCACTGGGCAGGGAGCCTGCTTGGGGCTCGCTCTCTCTCTCTCTCTCTCTCTCTCTCCCCCTCCCCCTCTCCCTCTGCCCATCGCCCTCACTCCCCCACACTCTCTCTCTCAAGATGAATAAAGAAACATTAAAAAAGTGGTGAAGGGCTCCTGGATGGCTTAGTCAGTTGAGCGTCTGACTCTTGATTTCTGCTCAGGTTGTGATCCCAGAGTCACGCCCAGAGATCGAGCCCTGTGTTGGGCTCTGAGCTTCGTGTGGAGCCTGCTTGGGATATTCTCTCTCTCTCTCTCTCTCTCTCTCTCTCTCTCTCTTCCTCTGCCCCTCTCCCCCACTCACACACTCTCTCTAAAATGAAAGAAATAAGAAAAATAAATTAAAAATGGTGAAAGTGGTAAATTTTATGTCATGTATATTTTACTATGTTTAAAAATAAAAAGTAATGAAAGGAAATTTTATGTTATTTTTGTTATCACACCCTCAAAGAAATTTCCCTAAGAACTGGTCCTGAAATAGTGACACTTGTGATGGAGGAAGACCTTTGCCCCCTGGAGCGAGAAGGACTTTTCTTACGGACACTGCTACTTCAGACCAGATTTGCTCACACGCACCAAGCAGATCTCACCAAGCAGAGGCGAACGCTCCCACCTGGCCCTTCAGCACCTCTTTTCATCAACCCATTCTCCTGGTCAACTTGCCCCCAAAAGACGCTCAGTCACTGTGGTCTACCATGTCTGTAATTTTTCCTGTCCCACATGTCATACAAGTGGGATCGTAGAGTGTGTTGTTTATTCAGATTGTCTTCTATTCCTCAGTAGCATGCATGTAAGCCTCATCCTTGTCTTGGCCTTGCTCGATAGATCATTCCTTTCTGTTGATGACTAATATTCCATTGCATGCATGCATCTCTCTTGGTTATTCACTCACCTGTTGAAAGGTATCCTGTTTTGTTAAAATATTTGGCCCTTTTGAAGAAAGATGCTGTACATAACTGCAGGCTGGTTTTTGCTTGAACATGTTTTCAGAGCACTTGTCCAGATACCCATGAATGTGATTATTGGCTTATATGGTGAGACTATGTTTAATTTGGGAAATAACTGCCAAAGTGTCTTCCAAAATGGCGGTACCAGTATACATTGCATCAGCAACGAATTCAAGTTCCTGTTGCTATCGCTATTAGTTTTTCTTCAGACCTTAGCCTCTTCTTTTTTTATTTTTTAAGTTTATTTATTTTGAGAGATTTAGAGAGCACGAGCAGGGGAGGGGCAGAGAGGGTGAGAACCAAGCAGGCTCTGCACTGTCAGAGTGGAGCCCAATGTGGGGCTCGAACTCACGAACCTCGAGACCATGACCTGAGCCAAAACCAAGAGGCCGACGCTTAACCGACTGAGACACCCAGGCGCCCCAAAACTTTAGACACTTCTATAGATATGCAGCGCTTGCTTGTTGTTTTAACTTGCTTTTCCCTCATGACAAGTAATGTTGAGCAATATTCTGTATGCTTATTTTTCATCTGTGCATCCTTTAAAAATTTTTTATTATTGCTTTTATTTGAGACAGAGAGAAAGAGAGAGGTAGTGTGCAAGAGGTGAGGGGGAGAGGAGCAAAGGGAGAGGGAGAGAAGGAATCTTAAGCAGGCTCCATGCATAGTGTGGAGCCCAAGGCAGAGCTCCATCCCACAACCCTGAGATCATGACATGAGCTGAAATTAAGAGTTGGACGCTCAACCAACTGAGCGTCCCTCATCTGTATATCTTGTTTGCTTTGGTGTGTTTAGATCTTTACTCATATTTATGGGTTGTTGGTCATTTTTCAATTTTGGAGTTTCTTTGTATATTTTGCATAAACGTCCTTTTTTAGATGTGTTTTGCAAACATTTTCTCCCCATCTGTGGCTTTTCTTTTTGTTCTCTTTAGTGGATCTTTCACAGAGCAGATAGTTTACATTTTACTATGGTAAACATCAGCAATTTTTTCTTTCATGGACTGGCTTTTCGTGTTCTATTTAAAAACTCATCACTGGGGCGCCTGGGTGGCTCAGTCAGTTAAGCGTCCGACTTCAGTTCAGGTCATGATCTCACAGTCTGTGGGTTCAAGCCCCGCATCGGGGTCTGTGCTGACAGCTCAGAGCCTGGAGCCTGCTTCCGATTCTGTGTCTCCCTCTCTCTCTGCCCCTCCCCTGCTCATGCTCTGTCTCTCTCTGTCGCAAAAATAAAAACATTAAAAAAAAACCCAAACAAACTCATCACTGAATCCAAGGTTATGTAGATCTTTAATTTTCACAGGTTTGCATTTGAAAACATGTGTGTGTACCATTTTTAAATGTTTATTCATTAATTTTGAGATAGAGAGAGAGAGGGAGGGAGGGAGGGAGGGAGAGAAAGAGAGAGAGTATGGGAGGGGGTAGAGCGAAGGTTGTGGTTCTTGGAGAGGAGCAGCACCTGGAGCATCTAATTGCAGGTGTGCTAGGGCCCGCTGCAGATGCTTGTAGGGCGGGAGCAGGTGTGCATGATGCCGGCCGCTTGGCCACCCTGGGCCTGTCCGGGGTCCTCTCTGTTCCGGTGTTGACACAGTTGGATGCACATTGAAAAGTAGGTGTGTTAGGGGCACCTGGTTGGCTAAGTCGGGTAAGTGTTGCACTTGGGATTTCAGCTGAGGTCAGGATCTCATGGTTCCTGAGCTTGAGCCCTTGCTCAAGCCCAGGCTCTGGGCTGACATCACAAAGCCTGCCCGGGAATCTCTCTTTCCCTCTCTTTCTGCCCCTCCCCTGCTTACGTGCTCTCTCTTTCAAAATAAAGAAACTTAAAAAAAAAACCCACGTTATTTAAGTTTAAATACATAATTTATACCAAAACTGAATTAAAATTATTAGCTTTTAAAAATTAAAAATTTCTGGCTTTAATGGAAGTAAACTCATCAATCACTTTATTTTCCTTTTGTTGGGAAACTCACAGTTGAATTGGCAGCACATTTGTGGTGGTACATAAAATGTTTATTTTGAGTTCCCGGGGCCCCTGGGTGGCTCAGTCAGTTGGGCGTCCGACTTCGGCTCAGGTCACGATCTCACAGTCCATGAGTTCGAGCCCCGCATCGGGCTCTGTGCTGACAGCTCAGAGCCTGGAGCCTGCTTCGGATTCTGTGTCTCCCTCTCTCTCTGACCCTCCCCCGTTCATACTCTGTCTCTCTCTGTCTCAAAGATAAATAAACGTTAAAAAAAAATTAAAATGTTTATTTTGGAATCACTGGCATCCTACATTAGATGAACTATGAAAATATGTCAATAGTGTATTTATTATTATATTTATGTCTTTAATATTAAAATCAGAATTTGTTAAAGGTTGGTTAACACTCAGGTGTTTACTATGAGCCCATCGGTTCCTAGGGAATTTTCCAGTGGGAGATGTCTAAACGTTACTGTGATCTTTGCTCATTCGTCCGTTTCTATGTTTCATTATATCAAAGTCCATTTTGTTAATGTGCATTTGTAATTGGAAATCACCCATTTCTTCCAGTCTTTCAGTTTCCTCTCTTTTGATTTTTTTGAAAAAGTGCATTTATTTATCTTGAACATGCATGTGACAGAGAGAGAGAGAGAGAGAGAGAGCATGAGAGGGAGGAGCAGAAAGGGAGAGGGAGAGCGAGGGAACCCAATCAGGCTCTGTGCTGACAGTGCAGAGCTCCACACTGGGCTTGATCCCATGAACCATGAGATCATGACCTGAGCTGACATCAAGAGTTGGATGCTCAACTGATTGTGCCAGCCAGGCACCCCGCTGTCTTATTTGACCTTTAATTTCTATTCTCTTTCTGGTTCTTTTCAGAATTGTTACAGTTAATGAGCCAATATTGATATTATTTATTATTATTGTTATGCCCAGAATTCGTGATCCCCAAAGACCACTAGGGAGCCGAGTCCGATGCAAAAGCAAAAGAGCCTTTATTCGAGCTAGCTCGAGCTCAATCCCCTACCTGCACTGACGCGTGAGATACCAGGGAGAGAGAGTGAGTTTCAAAAGGACAAAGGTTTTATTGGTGCCTAGGGGCAGTTGGTGAGGTAATGGCTGTGGCCTCAGCCGATTGGCTGGGGAAGGGTCCAAGTCCTGTTAGGCAGGTGAGGGGGGGGGGGTTTCCCCAGGGGGGGGGGGGGGGGTAAGGGGGAAGAACCCAAACAAGATGGAGGCCGCCCTGGGTAGACCCCCCCCCCCTCACCTGCCTAACAGGACTTGGACCCTTCCCCAGCCAATCGGCTGAGGGGACGGCCATAACCTCTGTAAGGGCGGGGAGGGGGGGGGGGTTACTCAAGGGGAGGAGGTGTGGTCAAGGTGAAGGACACAGAACAAGATGGAGTCGGCCGGTGTAGGCCCCCCCCCCCTTTCAATTATTTTTTAGAGACAGAGAGAGTGAGCATGGGCAGGGGATGGGGGGGGGGGGGGGAGAGAGAGAGAGAGAGAGAGAGAGAGAGAGAGAGAGAGAGAAAGAGAATATCTTAGTGGACCCCACGCTCAGTGCAGAGCCCAATATGGGGCTCGATATCACAACCCTGGGATCACAGCCTGAGCCAAAATCAAGAGTTGGGTGCCTAATGGACTGAGCCACCCAGGTGCCCCTTGGTATCTTATGATTAACTGAAGTCTAGATTGTATCTAGTTTCTTTCTGTTCTACCTTCAGTGCTTTAGGATCCCATGCAGGTTTCAGTGACCTTGACAGTGTTGAGGAGGAATGGTCAGGTGTTTTGTAGAGTTAGTTCCACCTCTGTGATGGATGGCTGAGTGTCTACATCAAGCAATTGGAATTCTTGTACATTGCTTTCTACTAATTACAAAAAGAAATGTATGTAATAAGTTCTTTTTACCAGTGTGGACACCTGAGTAGTTAATGTAGTGTTTGGTTTTATTCCAGCAGTAGGGTGTTTGGTTGATCAGTTTATTCCTGTTGTGGCTCTATCTGTTGCCCTCTGTTTCCAGTGACATAATTTCAACTTGGGTGGGATTTTTATTATTGGCACTCACTTCCTTTCTGATACTTCAGGGTTATCCCGGCTCCTGTATTCATTGTCTCAGCGCTTAGTGCCAGATATCTCTTCTAAGAGCCCCTTTTTATAGAGAATGGCACAAAAAACTTATACACTGTGGGAACTCAATCTGTTCAGTTGACAATGCCAGGAAATATATGTATGTATTCCAGCTTATGTCTACACATGTAATTTAAAATATTTTGTGTATAATAAAGAAAGGAATCCTTCCTTAAAATGGAGCCAGGAAGCCCGAAGGGGGAGCTCTCACACACGGAACATCAGTTGGGATACAACTATAATAGGAAGATAGGATTTAGTAGGCAGAGAGGGAAAGGTTACAACCTGAGGTCCCTGGGTGGGAAAAACACATGTTTTGGAACGATGCTGGGAGCGTCTGACTACAGGAAACTCCTTTGGGTGTAATGTTCTTGTTAAGAATGTAACAGACCCCACCTACTCCTCTTCAGATTTCCCTCAGAAATTTGACAAAAGGCCTAACTAGAAATAAGTAGTAGACCATAAAACCTATTACCCACAAGGAATGGTAGGGCCATAGACCACCCCTCATACAATGGAAATGAACCAATCAAAAAGGAATGACTGGGCATTTAGAGTTACCTAGCCAATAAGGGTAGAACCTGAGAAGAAACAAGAGAGAAGGAACAAGGGAGAAGAGAAGGAGGGGCCAACCAAACCTTATACAACAAAGACCCTTGCCTATAGTCCTGGGCATTCACTTTTGAATGCCCCTTGTCTGCAAAGAGAGCTTTCATACTATTCTTACTTTGTAACCTTATACTCTAATAGAACTATGTCTGCGGCTCATTTTATTTCTGTGTCCACCTCTTTATTTGAGGCAACAAAACCCGGGTATTGAGGTAAAGAATCCAGCAACATAGCCAGCAGAAAGAACTTGGTCAAAGTGAGATCATTTTGGGCCCCTGGTTTTCTTTTCTTCTTCTTTTTTTTAATCACAAGTGATGTTTATTCTAATGATTTATTTATTTTTTTAAATGTTTTATTTATTTTTGAGAGCAAGCGTGTGAGTGGGGGAGGGGCAGAGAGAAAGGGGGACAGAGGGTCTGAAGCAGGTTCTATGCTGATAGCAACGAGCCCAATGTGGGGCTCAAACTCATGAACCCGGAGATCATGATCTGAGTTGAAGTCAGATGCTCAACCCACTGAGTCACCCAGGTGCCACCCCTCCCCCGCAGGGGTTTCTTTTTAACAGTTCATAACAATACTCTGAAATTTCCTAATCGATCAATTATTTTTAAATATTTATTATTTATTATTTTAATTAAAATTATTATGTTTACTTATTAAAAAAATTTTTTTTAACGTTTATTTATTTTTGAGACAGAGAGAGACAACACATGAACGGGAGAGGGAGACACAGAATCCGAAACAGGATCCAGGCTCTGAGCTGTCAGCACAGAGCCCGACGCGGGGCTCGAACTCACGGACTGTGAGATCCTGACCTGAGCCGAGGTTGGCCGCTTAACCAACTGAGCCACCCAGGCGCCCCTGTTTACTTATTTTGAGTGAGAGAGGGAGAGTGTGAGAGGGGGAGGGGGAGAGAGAGAATCCCAAGCAGGCTCTGCGCTATCAGCCCAGAGAGAGACACAGGGCTCCATCCCACGATCTGTGAGATCACGACCTGAACCATAACCGACTGAGCCACCAGGATGCCCCCCTCCCCACCCCAACCCCCACTTCCTCTATAAACCCAACACAAACTGACCTTTCCTTTGTCTTTTTGGAGTTGTCTGTGGTTTGCCATAATTTTCTTGTCCTGAATTGTGATTCCTCAGGCGTTCCCAAAGACTCATGTTGCTGGTAAAGTAAATGGCAATTCTATTCTTTTTTTTTTTTTGAAAGAGCAAGAGAGAGCTCAAGCAGGGGAGACAGACAGAGGGAGAGAGAGAGGCACGCTTCACGCTCAACACAGAGCTCGACACGTAGATTGATCCCCAACTGGATTCATGACCTGAGCTGAAATCAAGAGTCAGATGCCCACGGCACTGAGCCACCCAGGCGCCCCATGTCAGTTTCCATATTAAGCTAAAGATGAGTTTATGCTGATGTCTCCAGTTGCATCCACTATCACGTGGATATGGTAACCTGATCCTCTTACTTATTTATAACTTCCCACTCCAAGGGTGATAAACCTGTCATTAAGAAACAAAATCTACCTGGGGCACCTGGGCAGCTCCATCGGTTAAGCCTCTGACTTTGGCTCAGGTTGTAAGGGTTAAATTGTAGTAGGGCTAACCTGTAGTCTTGAGAAATAATAGCTTTGTTTTGACACTGTGGGTTAAGAGATAACAGCCTTGTCCTATCAATCAAGGGAACAAAAGTTCAAGGAAAATCAACTGGATTGGTGATTGATTGGATTGGGGCAAGGGCGTGCTGAGAACTTTGAAAAAGTGGCGCCAGAGGCAGGGTCAAGGAGGTCAACAGGTTGCGGCTTAGGGGCAGAAGGTCTGAACTGTTTCCACCCCCATCTGGGAACTATTTCTTTGTTCTGTTCCCAGGTGATGATACGACGATGTGGTCGGCTATAAAAACTCCGTACCCCAGCTGTTCGAGGCCGCACTCTGATCAAGAGTCGGCCTTGCCTCTCGTTGCAATAAACTTTGCCTGTGACTGTCACTGCCGCCCGTAGCATTCTGTTTCAGGAGTCGTGTGGATGCAATAAGGTCATGATCTCACAGTTCGTGGGTTCGAGCCCTGCAGTGGGCTCTGAGCTGACAGCTTGGAGCTTGGAGCCTGCTTCAGATTCTGTCTCCCTCTGTCTCTCTGCCCCACCCCTGCTTGTGCTCTCTCTCTCAAAGTTAAACAGTTAACAAATAAAAAAAGAGAAACAAAATCCATCTCTGTACACTTAAAGATCCAGTTGGCTTTATTTAAATTTATTTATTTTTGCGAGAGAGACAGAGAGAGAGAGAGAGACAGCACGAGCAGGGGAGGGGAGGGGCAGAGAGAGAGGGAGACTCAGAATCTGAAGCAGGCTTCAGGCTCTGAGCTGTCAGCACAGAGACCGACGCGGGGCTTGAACTCACAAAATGTGAGATCATGACCTAAGCCAAAGTTGGATGCCTAACTGACTGAACCACCCAGGTGCCCCCAGTTGGCTTTATTTAATGATTTATGAATCTGGCAGCCTCTGACCTAGCAAATAAAAAACATCTCCATCAAACTGTAGAAAAGGAAAGGCTTTTAAAGTGTAAGGGTTAAATTGTAGTGTAGAGCTAAGGCTTAGCTTGAAAAATAACAGCTTTGTTCTGACACTGAAGGTCAAAAGATAACAGTCTTGCTTTTGCTCTGGTAAATCAGGCTTTACCAATGAAGGAAACAAAAGTTCAAAGAAAAGAGCATCAAAGACAAGGTCAAGGAGATCCACTGGTTGCAACTTAGAGGCAGAAAGTCTAAAATAAACACCTCATTAGGCAACTGTTTCTAACTCATCTGGCAACTGTTTCTAACTCATCTGGCAACTGTTTCTAACTCATCTGGGAACTGTTTCTCTGTTCTGTTCCCAGGTAATGATAAAAAGATGTGATTGGGTTTAAAAACTCTGTACCCCGGCTGTTCGGGGCCGCACTCTTATCAAGAGTGTTGGTCCCGATCGGTTGGCCTTGCCTCTCATTGTAATAAACTTTGTTGTGACTGTCACTGGTGCCCGTAGCATTCTGCTTCAGGAGTCGTGTGGATGCAACAAAAGGAAGGGAAAGCATGGAAAAAAAGAAATTATTGGCAACGAATGTGTTTTAGGCAAGATAGTCTTCCTAAGGAAAATAGAGGGGTATATTCATAAATCTCCTGGTCAGTCCATTTTTGTCCTGTGGTTTTCCTTTTCACCCTTGGCTCCCACCTTTTTTCATTTATTTAATTCATTGCTCCATTCTAGATTGCAGATGTAATGGTTTTGGAATTGTTAGCTACTATCCCCACCGGAAAGAACTTTGTAAAATAGAGTCCATTGTTTATGTATGCTATATTTTTTGTATTTATTTTTTATTTTTATTTATTTATTTTTAATGTTTATTTATTTTTGAGAGAGAGAGAAACAGAGCGTGAGTGGAGGAGGGGCAGAGAGCGAGACACACACAGAACCTGAAGCAGGCTCCAGGCTCCAAGCTTGTCAGCACAGAGCCCGACGCTGGCTTTTCATGAACCACGAGATCATGACCTGAGCCAAAGTAGGACGCTTAACCGACTGAGCCACCCAGGTGCCCCTACATTTTTTGTATTTATTCTATAGATGCCCTTTATTTCCAAAGTTTCTCAGGTCAGATTGATGTCAAATATTGGGTTACAGGGGTTTATTGAGACGTGTTTGGTGCAGAAAAGTTGGTTCTAAAGTACGGGGACAGATCTTGTGGGCAGAAAGAGCTGCACTGAGATTGTGAGGAGTGACTGGTTATATACTTTCAAGTTGGGAGGGGGTTAGGGTTAGTGTAAGTCTGTAAGGAATTTGGAAACAAGGTTTCTAGGAACCTGTGGGGTCATTTACTACTGTCTAGTAAAACCTTGAGACCCTCCATATGTATATCAGCGGGCCATATATTTGGAGGATGATTGCTAATACATATCTTGGTGGTGGGGAAGTAGAGATAAAAGAAGTTTCCAAAGCGATTTTTATATGTTAAAGGAGACCTACAGGATCCCGGAGGTTGGACTAATGTTAAGATAAGGTTGCCTTTTGCCCCTACCAAAGTATTAACATCGAGGCAGCTGAGCTCCCAGAAGAAGGTCATTCTGCCTGTCTCAAGGACCTGTCAATGGGCTGTAAGTGGTAAGGAAATTTAGTTTTTTTTTTCCCCCTTTTCCTTTGTTCTCCGCATCATTAAGTACTTGTCAATGGTCTGCAAAGAAAATTTAATGTTTTATTTCTTTTGCCTTCGTTCTCCACATCAAGATCAGCACTTTTGCCCAGCAGCTACAGTCAGGTCCCCCCCCCCCCCATACATTTCTACTACAGTTAGGTTATTTGTCACAATCTGTATTCCATCCTGTGACAATCACACATTTTAGATTACTGTATTTGAATAGACTATGATTTACTCTTTGGGCTATAGAAATCTATGAGTTTTGACAAACGCACAGAGGCAGGTATCCATCATTAAAGTATTCGATGCAAAACTTTGAACCTCAACCTCATAATCTGTTTATCATCTGTTTAGTTTGCTTTTTCCATAATGTCATATAAATGGGCTCATGCTTTATGTAGCCTCTTCAGGCTGATTTTTTTTTTTTTTTTCACTTAGCAAAATCCATGTAAAATTTATCCATGCCTTTGCATGGGTTGGTCATTCATTCTTTTATATTATTTAATAGTATTGCTTTACATGTGCAGGTGAGCACAAATAATTTTCCCTGTACTCTTCTAGGTTCCTGGCTGAGACACCCCCCCCCCAACAAATAAAAGATTAAAAGGAGAAGAACAAACAAAAGTTTAATAACATGTATACATCCTGTGCATGTGGGAGATACCTAGGAAAATGGAATAACTCTCCTATATGGCTCAAGTCGTCACTTTATTTTATTTTTTTAGTGTGAAATTTACTGTCAAATTGGTTTCCAGACAACACCCAGTGCTCATCCCAATCAAGCCATCACTTTAAGTATCATGTTCAGTTAAAGACAAAAGATCTTGGGTAATGGGAAAGCCAAGCACAGTAAATGAGGTATGGTTGTTATGCAGGTTTAAGTCTGTGCCTTCTCTTTTGATATGGATTTCTTGAGATTTAGTCATTCTGTTCCTGGTACTGAGAGACAAATGGAGCTTCCCTTTATAGGTGTAAATTTCTCTCACCAAAGGACAACTTCTACGGGGTTGTCAGAGATTCTCCTGTGTCTGTTGTTACTTAAAATTAATCAGCCCAAGTAATCCTTGTTGCAAATAGGCATATCTTGGGGTGGCATATTCCGCTTCCTTCACACGGATGTACCTGTTTGCTTATGGATCCATCTACTGAAGGATATCTACTGATTTCTTCAGATTTGTAACTATTATGAATAGAGCTGCTGTGCATAACCACTTGCTAGTGTTTGTTTGGAAATAGTTTTTCAAAGCAGTTGTCTAAATACCAGAAACACAATTGTTGGATGCTGAGGTGGGACCTATAAGCGCTGGAAAAAAAAAGCAAAACTGTCTTCCAATGTGGCGCTATTGATAGGGAAAGATAGGATTCTGTAGGCGGAAAAGGAGAGAGGTGAGGCCTCGAAGGTCCCTGGATGGGGAAGAACACATATTTTCAAAGACATTTTTCTGGGAACGTGTGACCTTGAGCAAACTCCCTCAGGCGTAAAGTTCCTCTTAAGAATGTAACAGAGCGGCACCTGGGTGGCTCAGTTGGCTAAACGGTGGGCTCTTCGTTTTTGCTCAGGTCATGATCTCTGGGTTTGTGCGTTCAAGCTCCATCTTGGGCTCCATGCTGATGGTGTGGATACTGCTTGGGATTTTTTTTCTCTTTCTCTCTCTCTCTTTCTCAAAATAAATAACTATACTTAAACAAATTAAAAAAGAATGTAACAAACACCACACACTCCCCCCCAGTTTCCTTCCGGAATTTGAAAAAAGACCTGAGTAAAGGTAAGTAGATCATAAAACATATGACCCCCAGGGCCATAGACCATCCCTCATACAATGGAAATGAGTCATTCAAAAAGGAATGGCCAGGCATTTAGAGTTACCCAGCCAATAAGGTAGAACTTGAGTAGGAACAAAGGGGAAGGAAAGGGGCTGACCCAAACCCTCTAAAACAAAGTCCCTTGCCTGTAGTTGAGGGTATTCACTTTAGAATGCCCCCTCTCTGCTGTAAAGAGATTCCATACTATTCTTACTTTCTAATCTTATACTCTAATAAACTTTTGTCTGCTGCTCGTTTAGTTCTGTGACCACTTCTTCATTCTTCGAGGAGGCGAGACAATGAACCCCTGTCATTGAGGTAAAGAATTCTGCCACGGTATTTGCATCCCCCAGGGTGAAGGAGCATTCCTGTCATTCCCCACCCTTCACCAGGGGGTGTTCTCATCTTTTGGAATTTAGCTTTTCTAATAGGTGTGCAGTAGTATTTCACTGTTGTTTACATTTCTAACTTTCCAATGATAGAGGATGTGGAGCATATTTTTGAATGCTTATTTACTATGTGTATACCTTCTTTGTCCAGGTGTCTGTTCAGAAATTTGCCCATTGTCAATTAGGTTTTTTTTTTTTTTTATTGTTGACTTCTGAGAGGTTTTTGTATGTTTTGAATACAAATGCTTGATCACATGTGTGTGTTGCAGAAATTTTCTTGCAGTTTGTAGGTTGTCTTTTAGTTCTCTGAACAAGGTCTGTCAGAGTAGAAGTTTTAATTTCATAAACCTCACATTATCATTTAGTTTTCTTTGTGGATGGGCGTTTGGTGTTGTGTGTTAAAACTCATCACCAAACCCAAGGCCATGTAGATTTCTTTCATGTTTTCTTTTTGATATTTTGACAGTTGTATTTTATTTTTTTAAAGTTTATGTATTGAGAGAGAGAGAGAGAGGGAGAGAGAGCATGTGGAGGGGCAGAGACAGAGGGAGAGAGAGAATTCCAAGCAGGCTCCTTGCTGTCAGGGCAGGGCCGAACTCCCCAACGGTGAGATCATGACCTGAGTCAAAACCAAGAGGCCAACGCTCAACCGAATGAGCCACCCAGGTGCCTGGTAGTTGTGTATTTTAAATGTATATAAAAGTTTGAGTGAATTGTGGTGTAAGTTATAAAGTTCTTGACCACATTGCATTTTATATGTTTTCCAATTATTTATATTATATTTATATTTATAATTTATATTATATTATATTATATTATATTATATTATATTATATTTATTATTATATTATATTTATGGAGAAGTCAGCATTTGACTGGAGACTCCATTCATTTGAAAATTTCCAAAATGTGGGGCTCAGTCCGTTAAGCCCCCGACTTCAGCTCAGGGTTCCCGAGTTCAAGCGCCATGTCTGGTCGTACGCTGACTGCACGGAGCCCGCTTCAAATCCTGTCTCCCGCTCTTTCTGCCCCTCCCACCACCCGCTCTCACTCTCTTTCTCTCAAAAATAGAGAAATATTAATTTTTTTTTCCTCTAATGTATTGGGGGGTGCCTGGGTAGCTCAGTGGGTTAAGCGTCCTACTTCAGCTCAGGTCATGATCTCAATGTGTGTGGGTTCGAGTCCCGTGTAGGGCTTTATGCTGACAGCTCAGAGCCTGGAGCCTGCTTTGGGTTCGTTCTCTCTCTCTCTCTCTCTCTCTCTCTGCCTCTCCCCCGCTTGTGCTCTGTCTCTCAAAAATAAATAAATGTAAAAAAAAAAAAAAGAAAAAGAAAAATGTAATGGGGCCGTGGATGGGTCAGTGCCTCCATGGAACCGAGTGCACCGCGTCCTGCACTGCCTCCACCGCCCGCAGGGGGCGCCCAAGTCCGGCTCCATGACTCACGCCGGGCATGCGCCCTCTGCCGGCGTCTTCTGCCTGCGTTCGCAGGACCCCGGCCTCCTCAGGACCAGCTGTGGAGGCTCTGGGAGGATGTCGGGCCGTGTTCACGCTGACAGAAATTCAGTCTTCCTTAGGACCCCCTGTGGAAGGTTGGGGGGACGTAGAGCCGCGTCCACGCTGCCGGGAGCCCGGACTCCTCATGACCCTCTGTGGGGGATTTGGAGGGACGTGGGCCCGCGCCCACGCTGAGGGGAGCATGGGCTCCTCAGGACCCGCGCTGGTGACTTCGGGAGGACGTGGGGCCGCGTCCACGCCGACAAGAACCCGTCTCCTCGGGACCCGCCGCGGGAGGAGCAGGTGAGGAGAACGCGAGGCCCGGTGAGGAGGAGTCTCCGAAGCGGGGAAGCTGAGCGGGTCGGTGCTCAGGGGACGCGGCGGGGAAGGGCCCGGCATGGCTTGGTGCGCGGTGACACTGTGTCCCCCGTGGGGCTGCGTGCGCGGCCGGCGGGTCTTCCCGCTCCGGGCTCCGGGGCCGCGGGGCCGCGCGTGCGTGTTCCTGCTCCGCGCAGGCTCGGTTCCCGCCGCGTGCTCCCGCTGTTCGCGGTCCGGGAGCAGGTGTCGCGGCTCGGGGTGTCGGCCCTGTGTCTGCGACGGCGTCATGGGGGGTTCGGTGCGATGGCCCCGGGGTCTGCAGATCGCTCCGGGCAGGACGGACGTGTTCGTGGTCACAGTGTCTGTGCCTCTACGTTCAGGAGGCCCCGCCCCCGCCGCACGTCGTTCACTTCTCTTTCCGACGGGTGGTCGGGGGTGTGTCGATGTGCACGTGGTGTTTGTGTGTTGATCTCGTGTCCTGCGGGTGCGCTTACTTATTAGTTCCGTTTACCTTAAATAGAACGCCGCCGGTTCCCACCAGCAAAAATGGGTTGATTTGGGAAGAAGAGAGCATTCCTCCCCCCCCCCCCCCCCGCCCCCTGCGGGCAACCGCCCCCCCCCCCCCCCCCCCCCCCGTGACTGGCGTGTTTCCCTCGGCACGACGACTGCAAGGTTCAGTCCGTGTCGTGGCAGGTGTCAGAATTCCCGCCCTCGGCGAGGCCGAGGCTATTCTGTCGCGTAGAGACCGCATCGTGTTTCTTTATTCGTCTGGCCGCGGGCGCTCGGGTTGCTTCCTCTTCACAAAGAGGCTGCTATGAACACGGAACAGGAATGTCGGCTCAGGGCTTCGTTTTCAGTTTCCGGGCGTGTGTGCAGAGCTGGAGTCTGTGTTAGTTTCCCGAGGAGCCACGTACTGTTCTCTGCGGCCGCGCCATGTTGCTTCATTCCTTTCTAGGACAGAATAACGCTGTTCGTGGGTCTGCCCCAGTTTGTCTATCCCTTCGCCCCCAAGGGTCATTTGCATAGTTTCTACCATTCGGCTACTGTGAGCAGTGCTGCTGTGTGTGTTTGTGCACCTGCTCTTTTTTCAAACTACTGTTTTCAATTCATCCGGATACACATCTAGGAGTAGAGTTGTTGAGTCATGGGGTAATTCTACGTCTTTATCTTTTTGAGGAAATGCCAAACTATTTTACACATAGGCTCCACCATGTTACGTTTCCACAAGTTCGGTTTAAGGGTTCCGATTTGTCAACATCTTTGCCAACATTTGTTATTCTGTAGTTTTCCTGATTATAGCAATTTTAGTGTGTGTAAAAGGGTAACTGTGGTTTAAATCTCCATTTCCATAAGGATTAATGATGTTTAACATCTTTCCATGTCTAATCACTAGTCCTATGATCTCCCTGGGGAAAGGTATATCCAAGTGCTTTGTCCATTTTAAAAATTGGGTGTTTTGTTGTGGTTGATGACGATGAGTTGTACAAACTATTTACGTATCCTATAAAACAGACTCTTACCAGACAAATAATGTGCATGTATTTTCTTCCATTCTAGACATGGTCTTTTCACTTTTGGGATAGCACCTTTTGCTGTCCAGAGGTTTTTAATTTTGGGGAAATTAAATTCATCTATTTTTCTTTCCTTCATTGTGCTTTGGTGTCAGCTCTAAGAGCATTGTTAAAGTCAATGGTCATGAACATGTATCTCCATTTATTTCTCCCAGAGTTTATGTAAGTTTACCTCTTACATTTAAGCTTTTGGTCCATTTTGAGTTAATGTTTTTGTGTGGTGTGAGGGTAAGGGTCCAATTTCATTCCTCTGCACATGGATAGCCAGTTGTCTAGCACCCTTTGTTGCAAAGACCATTGTTTCCCCAACATCATGTTGTCCACCCTTGTCACAATTCGGTTGATGATTGATTAAAGGGTATATTTCTGGGTTTTCATTTAAATCCCACTGATGTGTATGTATATCTTTATGACAGTATCACATTATTTATTGTTGCTTTGTTTTGAAGATCTGAAATGGGGAAGTATGC
>NC_064815.1:34355383-34385026 GCF_023721935.1 Panthera uncia | reverse complement strand
TCTTCACTGAAATACAAATCGAAACCACAATGAGATATCCCCTCCCACCTTTCAGAATGGCTAAAATTAACATCTCAGGAAACGACAGATTTTGGCAAGGATGCAGGGAAAGGGAACCTTTTTCCAATGCTGGTGGGAATGCAAAGTGGCATAGCCACTCTGGAAAATAGTATGGAGATTCGTCACAAAAACTAAAAATAGAACTACACTAGGACCCAGCAATTGCACTACTAGGTATTTATCCAAAGGATACACTAACGCTGACTCGAAGTGGCACATGTACTCCAATGTTTAAAGCAGCATTATCAACAATAGCTAAATTATGCAAAGAGCCCAAATGACCATTGACAGATGAATGGATAAAGAAGATGTGGTATATTCATACAATGGACTATTACTCGGCGATCAAAAAGAATGAAATCTTGCTATTTGCAACAACGTGGATGGAACTGGACTTTATTATGCTAAGCAAAATGTGTCAGAGAAAGACACACATCCTATGATTTCTCTCATCTGTCGAATTTAACAAAACTGATGAACATAGTGAAAGGAAAGCAAAAATAAGATACAAACAGAAAGGGAGTCAAATGATAAGAGACTGTTAAATAGAGGGAAGAAGCTCAGGGTTCCTGGAGGGTTACTGAATAGGGGTATGGGCTAAATGGGTGATGGCATTAGGGGGGGCACTTGGGATGAGTATTGGGTATATTTTGTACTTGATGGATCACTAAATTCTACTGCTGAAACTGTATTCCTCTATAAGGTAACTAACGGGCTTAAATTTAAAAAAGAAGAAATATTAAAAATAAGTAAAGAAATGTACTACCAGTCAAAAGAAAATAATATTTAAATTGGGCTCTTTGAGTGGAAATGAAAGACTAAAAGTATTACAGACAAGAAAGGATCAGAGAAAACATCAAGAAACAATGACAAAACAACTAGTAGAATGGGACTAAATATATACCTATCAATAATCACTCTGAATGTAAATGGACTAAATGCTCCAATCAAAAGACATTGGATAGGGCGTCAGAATGGAGAAAACAAACAAACAAAATCAAGACCTATCTAGACGCTGCCTACAAAGCCTTATTTGGACTTAAGTCACCTGCAGATTTAAAGTGAGGGAATGAAGAAGCATTTATCATGCCAATAATGTCAAAAGAAAGCCAGTAGCAATACTTATATCAGGCAAAATAAACTTTAAAACCGAGACTCTATTTTGGTACCCTTTGGGTAAATACCTAATAGTGACATCGCATGCACCCAATATTTATAGCAGCATTATCAACAGTAGCCAAACTATGGAGAAAGCCCAAGTATCCATTAACTGATGAAGGTATAAAGAAGTTGTGGGGTGTGTGTGTGTGTGTGTGTGTGTGTATACATATGTATACGCATATGTACATATGTGTATGTTCATATATACATACATACGTATATACAATGAAATATAACTCAGCTTCAAGAATGAAATCTTGCCATTTGCAACGATGTGGATGGAGTTAGAATGTATTATTCTAAATGATGTATGTCAATCAGAGAAAGACAAATATATGATTTCACTCATGTGGAATTTAAGAAACAAAACACATGAAAACTAGGGAAGGGGGCAGGAAAAGAGAAGAGTGGTAACAAACCACATGAGTCTCTTAATGTTAGAGAAAAAAAACCTGAAGGTTGATGGAGGGAGATGGGTCAGCACTGGGCTAGATGGAGGACGAGTATTAAGAAAAGCACTTGTGATAAGCACTGGGTGTTGTATGTAAGGGATGAATCATCGAATTCTACTCCCGCATCTGAGAATGCACTGTATGTCAGCTAAGACTTAAATTAAAATAAATAAATAAATAAATAAATAAATAAATAAAGCTATAACAAGAGATGAAGACAGACATGATCTCATACTAAAGGGGACAGCCAAACAAGAATATCCAATGATTGTAAATTTTGATGCACCCAACATACAATCACCAAGCACATAAAACATTTAGCAACAACCACAAAGGAACTCATTTATAATAATATAACGATAGTAGAGGACTTTAACACATCACTCACATCAATGGACAGAACCTATAAACAGAAAATCAACAAGGAAACAGTGGCTTTGAATGACACACTGGACCAGATGGGTTTAACAGATATATTCAGAACACTCCATACTAAAATGTCAGAGTACACATTCTTTTCAAGCGCACATGGGGCATTCTCCAGAATTGATCACATTCTAGGTCACAAATCAGGCCTCAAGAGGTACCCAAAGACAGAGATCAGACCAAGCATCTTTTCTGACCACAAAGCTAGGAAACTTGAAGTCAACCACAAAAAAGGGGCGGGGGGGGCGGGGGAAGTCCACGAATAAAGGGAGGTTAAATAACATGCTACTAAATGAATGGGTCAAACAGGAAATCAATGAGAAAATACACTGAAACAAATGAAAATGAAAATACACTGGTAAAACCCTTTGGAATGCAGCAAAAGCAGTCTATGATGGAAGTATATAGCAATACAAGCCTACCTTAAAGAGCAAGAAAAATCTCAAACAATCCTAACTTAAAACTAAAGGAATGAGAAAAAGAACAGCAGAAGGAAGGAAATAATAGAGATTAAGGCAGAAATAAGGAATATAGAAACCAAAAAGACACTAGACCAAATCAATGAAACCAGGGGCTGGTTCTTTGAAAGCAGTAATCAACTTGAAAACCTCGTAGGCAGACTTTTCACAAAGAAGAGAGAAAGGACTCAAATAAATAAAATCACAAATAAGAAAAGAGAAATAACAGTCAACACCACAAAAATACAATTAGAAGATAATATTATGAAAAACTATATGCAACAAATTGGACACTCTGAGAAAAGTGGAAAAATTCCTAGAAACACACAAACTACCAAAACTGAAACAGGAAGATATCTAAAATCTTAAAACAGAAAGAAATCATATCAGTAATTTAAAAAATCGCCCCCCAACACAAGGGCCAGATGGCTTCATTGATGAATTCTACTATACATTTAAGGAAGAGGTAATACGTATTCTCCTCGAATTACAAAAAATAAAAAAGAAGGAAAACTTACAAATTCATCTTATGAGGCCATCATTACCCTGACACCAAAACCAGATAAAGCCTCCACTAAAACCGAAAACTGCAGGGGCGCCTGTGTGGCTCAGTCGGTTTACTGTCCAACTCTTAATTTCGGATTAGGACATTATCTTGCAGTGCGTGGGTTCGAGTCCCACGTTGGACCCTGCCATGACAGTGTGGGGCATGGCCAGGATTCTCTCTCTCCCTGTCTCTCTGCCCCTCCCTCACTGTTATCTACTCTAAGTAAAGAAATAAACATTTAAAAAAATGTTTAAAAATTTTTAAATAAAACTGCAGGCCAATAGCCTGATGACTATGTACGCCAAAATTCTCATTAAAATACCTTCAAATTAAAGTCAACAATACATTAATAGAATCATTTACCATAATCAAGTGGGATATATCCCTGGGCTGCAAGGGTGGTTCCACATTCACAGATCAATCAACATGATGTACCACAGTAATAGAAGAAAGGATAAGAACAATATTATGCTTTCAACAGATGCAGGAAAACCATTTGACAAAATGTCACATCCATTCATGATAAAAAAAAAAAAACCCTCACCAAAGTACATTGAGACTCAACCTACCTGCACATAATAAAGGTCATCTAGGAAAAACCCACAGCTAATGTCATCCTCAATGGGGAAAAAATTGAAAGTTTTTCCTCCAAGGTCAGGGACAAGACAGGGATGACCCCTCTCACCACTGTTATTCACATAGTACAGGAAATCCTAGCCACAGCAATCAGACATCAAAAAGAAATAAGAGGCATCCAAATCAGCAAGGAAGAAGTGGCACTTTCGCTATTCGGAACTGACATGATGTGCTCTATAAAAAACATGAAAGACTCCCTTAAAAATTGCTAGAATTGATATATGAATTCGACAAGTCACCATATACAGAAATCAATGCACAGAAATGTATTGCATTTCTATACACGAATCATGAATTAACACAGAGAGAAAGTAAGGAATCAATCCCATTGACAGGTTCACAAATACCACAAGATACCAGGAATATACCTAACCAAAGAGGCGAAAGAACTGTACTCTAAAGGCTATGAAACACTGATGAAAAAAATAGAAGAGGACACAAAGAAATGGAAATACATTTCATGTTCATGAATGGCAAGAACAAAATATTGTTAAAATGTCTACACTCCTCAAAACAATCTACACATGTAATGAAATCCCTATCACACTAACAAAAACATTTGTCACAGAACTGGAACAAATAATCTCAAAACTCGTATGGAATGACAGAAGTCCCCAAACAGCCAAAACTAACTTGAAGAATAAAAGCAAAGCTGGAGACATCACAATTCCAGACGTTAGGTTATATTACAAAGCTGTACTGATCAGAAGAGTATGGTACTGGCAAAACAACAACAACAACAACAACAACAACAACAACAACAACACACAGAGGCATAGATCAATAGAATAGAAACCCAGAAATGAACTAACACCTATATGGTCAATTAATTCTCAACAAAGCAGGAAAGAATATCCAATGGAAAAAAAGATACTCTTGGGACACATGGGCGTCTCAGTCACCAAAGCATGTGATTGTGAATTCAGCTCAGGTCATGATCTCAGGGCAGTGCAGAGCATGCATGGGATTCTCTCTCTCCATTTCTCTCTGCCCCTCTTCTGCATGCTCTCTCTCTCAAAATAAATACATAAACTTAAAGTCTCCTCAACATATGGTTTTGGAAACACTGGACAGCAACCTGCAAAACAAAACAAAACAAAACAACGGACCACTTTCTTACAACATACACAAAAATAAATCCAACATGGATAAAGACCTATGTGTAAAACCTGAAACCATAAAAATCCCAGAGGATAACAAGGGTAGTATCTTATTTGACATTGCCTGTACAAACGTCTTTGTAGATATATCTCCTGAAATAAGGGAAACACAAGCAAAAATAATGGGACATCGTAAAAATAAAAAGCTTCCATCGCCAAGGAAATAATCAACAAAACTAAAACACCTACAGAATGATATTTGCAAACGACATCTGATAAAGGGTTAGTGTCCAAAATATATAAAGTTATAGAGCATACAAAAAAATAGAAATCCGATTAAAAATGGGTAGAAAACACGAATAGACATTTTCCCAAGGAAGACATACACGTGGCCAAGAGACACATGAAAAGATCCTCAACAATACTGATCTTCAGGGAAATACAATTCAAAAGTACAATGAGATAACACATCACATCTGTCTGCATGACTAAAATCAATGAATGATGAAACAGCAGGTGTTGCCAAGGATGTGGGGAAAGAGGAAACCTCTTGCACTGTGGGAAGGAATGCAAACTGGTGCAGCCACTCTGGAAAACATCATGGAGATTTGTAAAAAAAAAAAAAAAAACAAAAAAAAAACTGGAAATAGAACTACCTTACGATCCAGCAATTTCACTACGAGGTATTTACACAAATAGTACAAAAAATAATTCTTCAAAGGGATACATGCACCCTGATGTTTACAGCAGCATTTTCTACAACAGCCAAATTACGGAAACTGCCCAAGCATCCATCAACTGATGAATAAATTAAGATGTAGTATATGGAATGTAATATTATTTAGCCGTAAGAACATGAAATATGGTCATTTGCCACGAGGTGGATAGAGCGAGAGAATGTTATGCTGGGTGAAATAAGCCTGTCAGAGAAAGACAAATACCCAATGATTTCACTAACACATGGCAATAAAACAAAACAAAGCGGGGGGGGGGGAGGGAGGAGACAGTGACAAGCAAATAGACTCTTAACTAGGAAACAAACTGAGGGGTTTCACAGCAAGGTGGGGGAATGGGTGAAAGAGCTGATGGGGATTAAGAAGTGCACCTGGGGGGCGCCTGGGTGGCGCAGTCGGTTAAGCGTCCGACTTCAGCCAGGTCACGATCTCGCGGTCCGTGAGTTCGAGCCCCGCGTCAGGCTCTGGGTTGATGGCTCGGAGCCTGGAGCCTGTTTCCGATTCTGTGTCTCCCTCTCTCTCTGCGCCCCTCCCCCGTTCATGCTCTGTCTCTCTCTGTCCCAAAAATAAATTAAAAAAACGTTGAAAAAAAATTAAAAAAAAAAAAAAGAAGTGCACCTGGGATGAGCACCGGGTGACGTGTGGAAGTGTTGCTCTATATTGGACACCTGAAACTAATATTACGCTGTATCTTTACTCACTGGAATTTAAATTAGAAGATAACATAACGTTAATGACAGGTACGAACCAGGTTTTCTGTAGTTTTCAATCACTTCACTCGGTTGGAAAAATAACCATGAAATTTTTTAAAAAGCATGTATGATGTGGGGACAGTTTGTGTCCTTACCTCGGTCTCTGGTTCCAGCAGGACTCGGAACGTGGGTCCCAGCTCATTTTCTAGAAGGTCCTGAGACGAGCATTTCATGTATCCACGTCCTAATTGAATGCAGATCCCGTGCTTCTGAATTTCTGTTAGGGTTTCTTCCCGGAAACAAGCCTGAATCTGGAACAAACCATCGACTGCATCTATGAGGTGATGTCGTGGGACCCCGCAATCCACGAGTCCTTTAGTAAAATACGTCTTGTTCAAAAACTGTCCGGGACGGGGTGGAATGAAACACGGGAACAGCTCAGAAAACGCAAAGGCCTGTGCAGCTCAGCAACCAGCTTGCCCAGGGAAGCCACCCGGCGCCCCCTCCTCAGCATTCAGTACAACAAGGCAGCTTCTCTCTGGCGACTCAGGAGATGCCAAGTTGCTGCTAAGCTCCCAAGGTCTCCCCTGGGGCGGGCGGCACAACCTGCTGGAAATGCAGCTCTGCTCTCTGTACTGAGGCAGCGGCAGAGGCTCTGAGTCCTCTGGGAGCAATAGAAGCCCTTCCTGCTCTCAGGTGCCCTGGGTCAGAAAAGCCGATGATGCGCCCTCTGCTGGCCATCACTGCTTGGCAGAGGAACCTGCCCCTCCGGGTCTGTAGTGCTCAAGCTCTCTCTGCTGGCCACCATGGGAATTCCTACAATGTTGAAGACCCTGGTCGCTCAGCTGAGGGACCGAAGGTGCTCTGGGCAACTAAGCCTGTTCTCCACATTGGGAAGGGTTTTAGTGACAGGGCCTGAGACACAAAGAAATCTTTTCCTTCTCCTTTTGTGAGTGAAGAATGAAACCGAATTTATTAACGTAATGACATCATTTGTAATGCTTTAAGCAATGTTCCCAGAAAAATAGACCGCCAATTTACACATGCTGGACATGAGGCAATTGTGCTTACCACCTAAGTGTTCAGGTTAGATAAAGAATGGACACCTTTGAGAGAGAGATACCGGCGTCCAGCTATGGAATGAATGAGTCCTAGGGATACAAGGGACAGCCAATGGAATGGAGTCAATCCTGTAATAATACTGTTGCATGTTTTCACATGATAGCTACACTTGTGCTTAAGTACAACATAATTTACAGACATATGGAATGACTACAATGTATGCCAAAAACTAACACAACAAATGTGTGAACAATATTTCAATTAAAAATATACATCCTTTACACTATCTTTAATTTCTCCTTCTTTGCCAATAAACTATAATTCCTGGGGTGCTTGGGTGGCTTAGTCAGTTAAGTGTCCGACTTTGACTCAAGTCATGATCTTGCAGTCCATGAGTTTGAGCCCGCGTCAGGCTCTGTCCTGAGAGCTCAGAGCTTCAAGCCTGCCTCAGATTCGGTGTCTCCCACTCTCTCCCCCCTCCCCAGCTCAGGATCTCTCAAAAAAAGAAACATTAAAAATGAAAAATCATTCCTCATTTAGAATCTGTGAATTTCCATTTATACCAGATTCTCTAACATCACATTCTTGATGTTGAAAGCTTATCTGAAAAGTCACTAATAATATCTTTGATGACATATATGTGACAAGGTCAGAATGCAACTTACAGAGAGCTACACATCTGTTTTGAATTTACAGTATGTATCCTTGGCTAATCCAATGAAATGTGCTTTAGGGATACGGATGGATGAAATAATGTCCATCAGTCATATAGGTCAATTTCCTATAGGACCATTATGCCTTCAATTATTAATTGCCATCTCTTCAGAATTAAAAGAAACCTGGGACTATAAAATGTCTTTGAATTTGATGTAAGAGAAGACTATGGTGTTTTAAAGGGTCCACCTACCTTCTGGAATGCTCAGATTGGTTGTGGACAGGAGGATAGCCACCTATGATTTGAATGCACACCACTAGTCCCAGAGGGAGGATATGGACCTTATTCTCAAATATTTTTTTTATCAATAATGCTACTCCACCTCTGCCAGGTCCAAACTGCAGGACCTGGGGGCAACACAATGCCTGATGCCTGGGTTCAGAACTTGAGGAAGGCCAGCTGGTGGGGGGAGGGGGGAAATCCAACAGGACCTGGGGCAGTGAGGGAGATGGCCCTGGGACACCTCCCCACAGGACAGGCTCTGGAGTTTACCTGACAAAGAGCAGCACACTCTCCCTCAAGACATCCCTCTCCATGACAGAACATGAGGCTGAGTCTCACAAATCCAGAAGAAATGAGGGATACCCATCCTTTCAATTTCAATGGCCTCTGCAGAGCTTGGACCCACGGATGTTGGAGTCTTGGGGTCATGAAACTCTGATGCCCATGATACAAGCCCTTTCTGCCCCAGAACTCAGAGCCACTTCATACATCCCCTCTCCCCTGGCCCATCTCACCCCGTCCACATACCTGGACCAGGTCTCTACTTTCCTCTTTGTACTTCCTCTTTGTCTCTGTTTCTCTCTAACCACATATCTCTCTGTTTCTTCCTTTCACTCTCTAGGGAGTGGTGTAACATACGGTGCCAAGCTTTGTTCTTATACATGTGAATATCCAATTTTCCCAGCACCAGTTATTCAAAAGACTACTCTTCTCCACTGTGTATTATTGACTCCCTTGTCAAATACTAGGTGATTTTGCATGCATGGGTTTAGTTTGGGCTCTCAATTTCTGTTCCATTGTCTTGTGTGTGTGCTTATGCCAGTGACATAACTGATTTCTTTGTGTTAGAATGAATCTTGAAATCAAGAGGTGTGATGCCTCCTGTTTTGTTCTTCCTTGCGTTTGTTACTTGGGGTCTTTTTGTGGTTCCAAATACCTTTTAGGATATGATTTTCTAATTGCATAAAAATTGCATCGGAGTCTTGATAGAGATTGCACTGAATCTCTAGATGGCTTTGGGTAATATGGACATTGTATCTATATTAATTCCTCCGAAAGTTGGACATGGGATGGCTTTTCACTGACTTGTGTGTTCTCCTGTTTCTTTCACCCAAATTGAACTTCTTCCATTCCTGCACACAGGTTTTATAGTTTTCTGTAGAGAGATCTTTCACTTCCTTGGCTAAATTTATTCCTATAAATTTTATTGTTTTTGATGCTATTGTAAATGGGATTGTTTTCTTTACTTCTTCTTAGATAATTGGGTTAGTGTATAGGAAGGCTACAGAATTTGATATGGTGACTTTCTATTTTGGAACTTTACTGCATTTCTTGATTAGATATTAACAGGATCTTTTACATTAAACTTTTTACTTCATTTATTTACCTTATTTAAAAAAAACATGTTATTTGGGAATAGCTGACACACTATGTTACATTAGTTTCAGATGAACAACATAGTGATTGGACAAGTGTATACATTCTGCTATGCTAACACAGGTGTAGCTATCATCTGTCACCATGCATCACTATTCAAGTACCATTCTCTATGTTCCCTATGCTATATCTTCTATCTGTGACTTATTCATTGCATAATCAGAAGCCTGCATCACCCAATCCCCTTCACATATCTAGGGCATCCTTGTCTTGTGCCTGATTTTAGTGGAAGATCTTTCACAATTTCACTATTGAGTATGATATTAGCTGTGGGCTTCACATACATGGCCTTTCTTATGTTGAGATATATTCCTTCTACACTGAATTTTAAAGAGTTTTTTAGCACAAATGGATACAAAAATTTCTCAGAACTCTTTTTCTGTGTCTACTGACATCATCACATGAGTTTTCTTTTTATTTTTTAAAATGTATTTATTTAGTTTAGTTTAAAGTTTGAGTTTGGTGGTGTTCGTTCCTTTTGAATCAGTGAGACGGCTGCTGTTAGTTCTTCTACAAATGTTTGATCAAATTCACCAGTGAATTCACCTGGTCCTGGGCTTTTCTTCCCTGGGAGAACTTCGATTACTGATTCAATTTACTTGCATTGGTTATCTTCTTGTACTGATACAGTCTTCCTTTAATGGGTCTGTGCAAACCTTCTATTTCTTCCTGGTACAGTCTTGATAGGTTGTGTGTTTCTAAGAACCTATCCATTTCTTCTAGGTAGGCGGTTTGCTGGCATCTAATGTGGCCATAGTCGCTTCTTTGTCTCCTTTATGTTTCTTTGGTATAAGGCGTAATGTCTTCTCTTTTATTTATAATTCTTTTGAGCTGGGTACTCTCTCTGTCTTAGGGTAGTCTATGTATAGTCTTGACAATTTTGTTTCACTCTTCTGAAAACCCCTGTTGGTCTTCTTCATATTTTCTATTGACTTCATGGTCTCAGTTTCATTGGTTTGCACTCTTATATGGATTACTCTCTCCCTTTTGAGAACATTGGACATAGATTGTTTTTTCTAGTTCTTTGAAGTTAAAGGTAGGTTGTTCATTTGAGTCCCAAATCTATCCTCCACGCATGCAAATCCAATGGCTCATCAGAGAACCTTCAATAGGTCTCTTCTGTCCTATTTCTCATTCTCAGAACTCTGAGAAATTAAAATCAGAAAATTTATTTGAAGACACAATAGATGAAAACTTCCCTAATGCGGGGAAGGAGACAGATCCAGAAGCAGGAGGCACAAATAACACCCAATATATTCAATGGAAGCACATCCACACCAAGGCATATAGTAAATAAAACCCCAAATATCGTGATAAAGAAAAATTTTCACAGCAGGAAAACAAAAGATGGCATTTACCTACAAGGGAAACCCCATAAGGTTATCACTAGATGTTTTCCAGAAGAAACTTTGAAACTGTAAGTGACCAGCATGGTATGGTGAAGTTGCTGAATGGAAAACATCTGCAGCCAAAGAGAGTCTATCCAGCAAACTATCATTCAAATGGGAGGAGAGATCAAGAGGTTCCCAAAAAATACTCAGTGAGCTCAAAACCAACAAACCACCCCTGCAAGAAATGTTAAAGGGGACTCTTTAAGTGGAAAAGAAACACCTAAAGTGACCATATTAAATTGCAAAATGCAGAAGCAATAAAAATGTGTATATCTGTAAAACATCAGTCAAGGTATTCATGATATTAAAGGTTTTGAAATAGGAGCAGTACATAGCTACAACACGGGGAGGAGAGGAGTAAAGAACCGGTTCAAACTTAAGCAACTATCAACTTAATATAGACTTCTATATGCAGAAGTGGTTAGGTACAAACCTCATAATAACCACAGAACAAACACCACTAATACATATGCAGAGTATAAAGACAAGCAATTTCAATTGTGAAATTGTGATGAAACCCACAAACCAAAAAAAAGAGAAAGAGAAGAAAGGATCAGAAAAATTCAGAAACAACCAACATCAAGTAGTAATATGACAAGTACATGTCTAACAATTACTTTGAATGGTAACAAAATAAATGCTCAAATCAAAGGCACTGGGTGCCAGATAGGGGCAACTGGATGGCTCAATCGCTTGAAATTTCGACTCTTGATTTCGGCTTAGGCTCTGATCCCAGGATCATGGGATTGAGCCCCAATTGAGCTCTGTACTGAGCATGGAACTTGGTGAGGATTCATTCTCATTCTTATTCTCTCTCTCCCTCTTTCTCTCTTTGTCTCTCTCTTCCCCCATTCCCCCGATCCCACCCTACCATGCCTGTGCTCTCTCTCTTCATAATAAAAAGTACTGGGTGATAGAATGAATACAATATAGGACACGTCTATTTCCTACCTACAAAAGACTAGTTAAGGAACAAAAGTATCAAAAGAAAACTTCAGTAGCCCTACTTATATCAAACAAAATAGATTTGAAAACAAAACGGTAATGAGAGACAAAGAAGACACTATACTAATAAAAGGTACCATCCAGCAAAAAGATAGAACAATTGTAAACATATAAGCGTTCAACCTGAGAGCATCCAAATACACAAAACAGTCCAAAACTAAAGTAAAGAATTGATAGTCATACCATCATAGTAGGGCACTTTAACACCCCAATGACATCAATGGAGAGATCATTCCATCAGAAAATCAACAAGAAAGTAGTGACTTTGAATGATAGAGTAGACCAGATGGACTTAAGAGATATATTTTAGACATTCCATCCTAAAACAGCACAATACACATTCTTTTCATGTGCACATGGAACATTCCCACACTCAATAAAATATTAGGTCATAAAACAAGCCAAAACAAAATCAAACTGATCGAGGTCAAACCATGTGTCTTTTCAGACTATAATGCTATGGAGTAGAAGACTACAACAAGAAAAAAAATCTGGAAAAGGCACAAAACATGGAAGTTAACATGCTACTAAACAATCAATGGTTCAACCAAGAAATCAAAGACAAAATCCAAAATGACATGGAAACAAAAGAAAATGAAAACACAACAGTCCAAACTTCTGTAAAACAGGAAAACTGGTTCTAACAGGTAAGTTTGCAGCAATACAGGACTGCCTCAAGAAAAATAAAACCCTGAAGTAAACTCCATGACCTTATAATTATAAAAGCCAGACAGACGACAACAAACACAACCCCAAAACAGCAGAATGATGAAAATAATTAAAGTCAGAGGAGAAATAAATGATATAAAGATTAAAAGTATGTACCCCAAGGACCAAAAATGGATGAGGCAGTAAGTGAAATCTTACCACACCGAGAGAGGGCAAGGTGATGGCGTGAAACACTCCACACCCGAGCTGGAAAGGGGCGAGGCAAAAACAACCTCCAGTGCAGGAAGACAGGGGCGATAAAATGAACGCAATCCTTCACAGATGGAGGGCGGTGTCCACACATGAACATCCTCCCATTCCATTTGGGAGTGTAAACATGACCTACTTCTTGCTGCAGCCCTAACCGTAACACTAACCCAAATCCCAACAGCTAAACCTAGCAGCTAACCCTAACCATAGTCCTAATGATAAACTCTGCCCCTATCCCTAGGTCTAAACCCAACCCTAACCCAAACGAAATGTAAAAGTAAACATATCCATACTAAACACAACCTTCTTACCCTAATCCTGAAACCCTAACACTAATGCTCTAACTCTACCTGGTAACACTAAAATTATAAACCCAAACACTAACACTAACCTTAATCATACAATTCTAACACTAATCCAAACGCTAACCCCTAATCCAATCCCCTAACGCATAACCCAAACCAAAGTCCCAGACCTAGATCTCACCTTATCCCTAAACCTAACGCAAACACTAACACTAACGCTAACACCTAACCCTAACCCTACCATCTAACCATAACCCTAAGTCTCAAACCCAAACCATAACCCTAAACCTAAGCCTAATCCAAGTCCAAAGCTAACACCTAAACCTAACTCTAACTCAAAACCCTAACCCCTAACCATAACCCTAACCCCTAACCATGACCCTAAACCCAACCCTAATGCATAAACCTAATTATATCCCCTAACACTAACACCTAACACCAACCCTAACCATTACCCTGACCCCAAACACCAAACCCAATCCCAAACCCTAAGCCAACACACACGACACACAGGAATGGTGTTACCTCGGCACTGGTGAAGTCCCTGAACAGAACATTAACCCTAGTTAAGGATCTCTCTGGATGGGGACCCAATTCCTATCTCTGAGAACACCACAAACAAATGGCCCAAAGTGGTGCAGACTTACTTGGCATGGAACATCAAACATCATCATGACATTTCCAATGCCCGCATGATGCTGCACAAGGGGGTTGATGAGGCCCAACTGAAGGTGGCACACACAGCCGGCCCTGGCTCACAAAGACTAAGCCTGAACAGTCTGCTCCAATGAGGCCTACACTCAATCCTCTTGGAAGACCACTACCCTGAAAGAGTTTCAGCGCTTGGAGCTTCCTGGGACCTAACCCTAACCTTAACTGTGACACTCACATACCGCTCAAACTAAACCTAACCCCAACTCAAACCTAACCCTACACATGACCCGCACCCACTCATGGACCCTCATTCAGCCTTCCAGGGTGATCATGGCAATGGTGTTGCTTCGGCCCTGGCAACATCCCTGGACCAAAACTTAACCTTGGCTAAAGCTTTCTCCTAATGGGGACCCAATTCCTAAGTCTGAGGACATGACGGACATGGGCCCCAGAAGCGGAGGAGGATTACTCAGCATGGAATCTGGAATATCACAATGTCATTTCCAAAGACCAGAAGGAGCTCCACAGGGGACTTCTTGAGGTCTAACCAAGGAGTGACCCTGGCACCCAAAACTCAGCCTGACTGGGACCCTCCTTAGACCCCTCTACTCAGCCCTGCGGGGGGACAACTGCCCTACTGGGGGTATAGTGCCACGAGCCTCCTGTGCCCAAGCCCTAATCTTAACAGTGACCCACAGTATATACGTGAACCTAAACCTCACCTCATCTTTAACACTCACCCTCAACTTGACTCGCACCATGCATGTGCCCACACATCATCGATACAGGGAGATCACAGGACTGGTGTCACTTCAGCCCTGGAGATTTCCCTGGCACAAAACCCAAACGGAGCTAAGGCTATCTCCACATGGGGACCGAATACCACAGTATGACAAGAGCACACACAATGGGTTGAGAAGCGGTGCAAGGTAATTCTGTGTGAAACGTGGAACATCACCATGTCATTTCCAAAGCATGGCTTCTGATGCACAGGAGGAACCTTGAGGCCTACATCCTGAGTGCAGATATAGATGTCTGGCCTTGGAACGCAAAGACTAATGCTGATCAGTACCCTTCTGCACACCAGTCAGCCCTTCGGGGAGACAAATGCACTAGTGTACATTAAGGGCTTGGAAATGCTAGGGAACTAATCTTACCCCTAAAGAGAACAGTAAACTTAGCCCTAAACATAAACCTAATTTGAACTGTCACACTAACTCTACACCAGACCGACAACCGCCCAAGTGCTCACATTTCAGCCCTCCATGGAACTCACGTGAATGGTGTCACTTTGGCCCTGGTGACGTACCTGGACTGAACACAAACCCTAAACGAGGCTCCCTCCCCATGGGGACCTAATACCAAAGTCTGACAACACTACGCGCCTGGGGTCCAGAAGCGGTGCAGGATGACTCGGCATAGAACCAGGAACCTCACCATATCCTTTGAGACAACAGGCAACAGCTTGCCGAGAGGATTCCTGAGGCCTATCTGAACAGGGGCCCATAGAGTTGTGTGGCCTTGAAAGCCAAAGACTAGTCCTGACTGGGACCCTCCCATCTGCAATCAAATCACCATTCGGGGAGACAACTACCTTACACTGGGTTCAGCATCTGGAACCACATAGGACTTAACACAAACATTAACCCAACAGAACCCTAACAAGAACTCTAAACCAAATATAACCCGATATCGAACACTAACCCTACATTTCCCCCCCTCCCCGTGACATGGGCCCAGAAATCAACCCTCAAGAGAGATCACAAGATTGGAGTCGTTTCGACCCTGGCGAGGTCCCCGGACCGAACCCTCACCCTAGCTAAGGCTTTCTCAACATGGGGACCCAATAACAAAGTCTGAGAATACCACACACCTGGGGTACACAAGCGGTGCAGGCTCACTCGGCATAGAATCTGGAAGCTCACCATGTTGTTTCTGAGGCCTGGCTGCAGCTGCCCGAGAGGATTCCTGAGGCCTCTATGACCAGAGGCCCATCGACGTGTGTGGCCTTGGAAGCCAAAGACTGATCCTGACCAGCAACCTCCCTTGTGCCCTCAACTCAACCCTTCGGGGATACCACTGCCCTGCTGTGGGTTCGGTGCCTGGAGCCTCGTGGGAGCTAACCCTAACCCTAACCCTACCCAGAACCAGAACCCTCCACCGAAACCTAAGCCGGCCTCAAACCCTAAACATACACTTGAGCCGCCCCGTCGCATGAGCCCTCACTTCAGCCCTTGAGGGAGATCACGAGACCGGAGTCGCTTCGGCCCTGGTGACGTCCCTGGACTAAACCCTAACCCTCGCTAAGGCACTCTCCCCATAGGGACCCAACACCATAATCGGACAACTCCACGCACCTGGGGTCCACAGGCGGTGCAGGCTCACTCGGCATCGAAACTGGAAGCTCACCATGTCTTTACGCAGGCCCGGCTACAGCTGTCTGAGAGGATTCCTGAGGCCTCCCCGACCAGGGGCCCATCGACGTGTGTGCCCTTGGCAGCCGAAGACTGATCCTGACCGGCACCCTCCTTTGGGCCCTCAAGTCAGCCCTTCGGGGAGACCACTGCCCTGCTGTGGGTTCATTGCCTGGAGCTCCTGGGACCTAACACTAACGCTAACCCTACGTCGAACAGGGACCCTCCACCGAAACCTAAGCCTGCCTCGAACCCTAAACGTACACTTGAGCCACCCCGTTGCCTGGGTTCTCACTTCACCCCTCGGGGGAGATCACGAGACCTGAGTCTCTTTGGCCCTGGCGACGTCACTGGTCCCAACCCTTACCCTAGCTAAGGCTCTCTACCCATGGGGTCCGAATATCAAAGTCTGACAACACCACGCACCTGGGGTCGGTGAGCAGTGCAGGCTCACTCAGCATGGAACTTGGAAGCTCACCATGTCCTTTCCTAGGCCCGGCTGCAGCTGTCCGAGAGGATTCCGGAGGCCTCCCTGACCAGGGGCCCATTGACGTGTGTGGCCTTGGAAGCCAAAGACTGATCCTGATCAGCACCCTCCCTTGTGCCCACAACTCAGCCCTTCGGGGAGACCACTGCCCTCTGTGGGTTCAGAGCCCGGAGGCTCCTGGCACCTAAACCTAACCCTAACCTTGCCCTGAAACACGAAACTCCACCGAAACCTAAGCCGGCCTGGAACACTAACCCTCCACTTGAGCTGCCCCATCGCATGGGCCCTCAATTCAGCCCTCAAGGGAGATCAACAGAACGGGTCGCCTCGGCCATGGCAGCGTCCCTGGACAGAACCCTAAACCTACCTAAGGCTCTCTCCCCATGGGGACCCAATATCAAAGTCTGACAACTCCACGCGCCTGGGGAGCACAGCAGTGCAGGTTCACTCAGAATGGAACCTGGAAGATCATCAAATCGTTTCACAGGTCAGGCTGCAGCTGCCTGAGAGTATTCCTTAGGCCTCCCAGACTAGGGCCCCATCAATGTGTGTGGCCTTGGCAGCCAAAGACTGATCGTGACCGGCACCCTCCCTTGTGCCCTCAACTCAACCCTTCAGGTAGACCACTGCCCTGCTGTGGGTTCGGCGCCTGGGGCCTCCTGGGAACTAACCCTAACCCTGCCCCGAAACACGACCCTCCACCAAAACCTAACCAGCCTCGAACCCTAACCCTACACTTCAGCTGCCCCGTCGCATGGGCCCTTACCTCAACCCTCGAGGGAGATCAGGAGAAAAGAGTAGCTTTGGCCCTAGCGACGTCCCTGGACAGAACCTAACCATGGCTATGGTTCTCTTCCCATGGGGACCCAATACCAAAAATGACAACACCAAGTGCCTGGGGTCCACAAGCAGTGCAGGCTCACTCGGCCAGGAACCTGGAAGCTCACCATGTCGTTTCCCAGGTCCGGCTGCAGCTGCCCGAGAGGATTCCTGAGGAATCCCCGATCAGAGACCCATCAACGGGTGTGGCCTTGGCAGCCAAAGACTGGTCCTGACTGGCAGCCTTCCTTGTGCCCTCCACTCAGCCCTTCGAGGAGACCACTGCCCTGCTGTGCGTTCGGCACCTGGAGCCTCCGGGGAACTAACCCTAAACCTAACCCTGGCCTGAAACACGACCCTCCACCGAAACCTAAGCTGTGCTCGAACACTAACCCTACACTTGAGCCGCCCCGTCGCATGGGCCCTCACCTCAGCCATGAGGGAGATCAAGAGAACGGTGTCGCTTCTGGCCTGGCGGCGACCCTGGACAGAACCCTAACCCTACCTAAGGCTCTCTCCCCATGAGGATCCATTACAAAGGTCTGACAACACCACACGCCTGGGGTGCACAAGCAGTGCAGGTTCACTCGGAATGGAAGCTGGAAGCTCACCATGTCATTTCCCAGGCACGGCTGCAGCTGTCCAAGAGGATTCCTGAGGCCTCCCGACCAGAGGCCCATCGATATGTGTGGCCTTGGCAGCCAAAGACTAATCCTAACCAGCACCCTCCCTTGTGCCCTCAACTCAGCCCTTCGGGGATACCACTGCCCTGCTGTGGCTTCGGCACCTCGTGCCTCCTGGGACCTAACCCTAACCCTGACCCTAACCCTAAAACGAACCAGGACCCTCCACCGAAACCTAACCCGACCTCAATCCCTAACCCTACACTTGAGCTGCCCCGTCGCATGGGCCCTCACTTCAGCCCACGAAGGATATGAAGAGAATAGAGTTGCTTCGGCCCTGGTGACGTCCCTGGACAGAACCATAACCAAAAGTAAGGCTCTCTCTCTATGGGGACCCATTACCAAAGTCTGACAACACCACAAGCCTGGGGTGCACAAGCGGTGCAGGTTCACTCGGCATGGAAACTGGAAGCTAACCATGTCATTTCCCAGGCCCGACTGCAGCTTCCCAGGAGGATTCCTGAGGCCTCCCCGACCAGGGGCCCATCGACGTGTGTGGCCTGGCAGCCAAAGACTGATCCTGACCAGCACCCTCCCTTGTGCCCTCAACTCAGCCTTTCGGGGATACCACTGCCCTGTGTGGTTTCAGAGCCAGGAGCCTCCTGGGACCTAACCCTAACCCGAACCGGGACCCTCCACCAAAACCAAAGCTAACCTCGATCCCTAACCCTACACTTAAGCCATCCCGTTGCATGGACCCTCACTTCAGCCCTCGAGGGAGATCAAGAAAACGGAGATGCTTCGGCCCTGGCCATGACCTTGGACAGAACACTAACCCTGGATATGGCTCTCTCCCCATGGGGACCCAATACCAAAGTCTGAAACACCACGCGTTTGGGGTGCACAAGCAGTGCAGGTTCACTCGGCATGGAACCTGGAAGATCACCATGTCGTTTCCCAGGCCGGGCTGTAGTTGCCCAAGAGGATTCCTGAGGCCTCCCTGACCAGGGGCCCATTGACGTGTGTGGCCTTGGCAGCCAAAGACTGATCCTGATCGGCACCATCCTGTATGCCATCAACTCTGCCCTTCGGGGAGACCACTGCCCTGCTGTGGGTTCATAGCCAGGAGCCTCCTGGGCCCTACCCTAACCATAACCCTACGTCGAACCGGGGCCCTCGACCGAAACCTAAGCCGGCCTTGAACCCTAACCCTACACTTGAGCCGCCCCGTCGCATAAGCCCTCACTTCCGACCTCGAGGGAGATCACAAGGCTGGAGGTGCTTTGGCCCTGGCGACGTCCCTGGTTGGAACCCCAACCCTAGCTAAGGCTCTCTCCCCAAGGGGTCCCAATACCAATGTCTGACAACACCACACGTCTGGGGTCCACAAGCGGTGCAGGCTCACTCGGCATGGAACCTGGAAGCTCACCATGTCTTTTCCCAGGCCCGGCTGCAGCTGTCCGAGAGGATTTCTGCGACCTCCCCGACCAGGGGCCCATCGACGTGTGTGGCCTTGGCAGCCAAAGATGGATCCTGACCGGCACCCTCCCATGGGCCCTCAATTCAGCCCTTCGGGGAGCCCACTGCCATGCTGTGGGATCGTCGCCAGGAGCCTCCTGGGACTTAACCCCAACCCTAAACCTAAGTCGATCAGGCACCCTCCACCGAAACTTAAGCCTGCCTTGAACCCTAAAAGTACACTTGAGTCGCCTCATCGCCTGGGCCCTCACTTCACACCTCGAGGGAGATCATGAGACCAGAGTTTTCGGCCCTGGCGAATTCCCTGGTCCGAAACCTAACCCTAGCTATGGCTCTCTACCCATGCAGTCCCAATAGCAAAGTCTGACAACACTACGTGCCTGGGGTCCAAAAGCAGTGCAGGCTCACTCAGCATGGAACCTGGAAGCTGACCATGTTGTTTCCCAGGCCCGGCTGCAGCTGCCCGAGAGGAATCCAGAGCCTCCCCGACCAGGGGCCCATCGAAGTGTGTGGCCTTGGCAGCCAAAGACTGATCCTGATCGGCACCCTCACTTGTGCCCTCAACTCAGCCCTTCAGGGAGACCACTGACCTGCTGTGGGTTCGGCGACTGGAGCTTCCTGGGACCAAACACTAACCCTAAACCTACGTTGAACTGGGACTCTCCACTGAAACCTAACCCAGGCTCGAACCCTAACCCTACACTTGAGCTGCCCCGTCACATGGGCTTTCACTTCAGCCCTCAAAGGACATGAAGAGAACAGAGTCGCTTCGGTCCTGGCGACGTCCCTGGACCGAACCATAACCCTAGCTAAGGCTCTCTCCCCATGGGGACCCAATACCAAAGTCTGACAACACCAAGCGCCTGGGGTCCACAAGCAGTGCCAGCTCACTCCGCATGGGACCTGGAAGCTCACCATGTCGTTTCCCAGGCCCGGCTGCAGCTGCCCGAGAGGATTCGGGAGGCCTCCTCGACCAGGGGCCCATGGACGTGTGTGGCCTTGGCAGCCAAAGACTGATCCTGACCAGCACCCTCCCTTGTGCCCTCAATCAGCCATTGAGGTAGACCAATGCCCTGCTGCGGGTTTGGCACCTGGAGCCTCCTGACCTAATCCTAACCATAAGCATTCCCCCAAATCAGGGCACTGCACTGAAATCTAAGGGGGCCTCGAACCCTAACCTCATACTTGAGCTGCCCGTCGCATGGGCCCTCACTTCAGCCCTCGAAGGATATGAAGAGAATGGAGTTGCTTCGGCCCTGGCGACGTCCCTGGACCGAACCCTAAACCAACCTAAGGCACTCTCCCCAGGGGGACCCAATAAGAAAATCTGACAACACCACGTGCCTGGGGTGCACAAACAGTGCAGGCTCACTCGGCTGGAACTTGGAATCTGACCATGTCATTTCCCAAGCCCGGCTGCAGCTACCCGAGAGGATTCCTGAGGCCACCCGACCACGGGCCCATCGACGTGTGTGGTCTTGGCAGTCAAAGACTGATCCTGACTGTCACACACTCTTCTGCCCTCATTTCTGCCCATCGGGGAGACCACTGCCCTTCTGTGAGTTCAGCGCCTGGAACCTCCTGGGACTTACCGTAACGCAAAACCTACCACGAACAGGGACCCTGAACCAAAACCTAAGCCAGCCTCGAACCCTAACCGTATGCTTGACCCACACCGTCGCATGAGCCCTCACTTCCGCCCACAAGCTACATCACGAGACCGGAGTCGCTTTGGCCCTGGCGACGTCCCTGGATGGAACCCTAACCCAAGCTAAGGCACTCTCCCCATGGGGACCCAATACCAAAGTCTGACAACACCGCGCGCCTGGGGTCCACAAGCGATGCCGGCTCAACGGCATGGAACCTGGAAGCTCACCTTGTCGTTTCCCAGGCCCGGCTGCAGCTGCCCGATTGGATTCCTGAGGCCTCCCCGACCAGGGGCCCATCGACGTGTGTGGCCTTGGCAGCTGAAGACTGATCCTTACCGGCACCCTCCCTTGTGCCCTCAAATCAGCCCTTAGGAGAGACAACTGCCCTGTTGTGGTTTTGGCGCCTGGAGCCTCCTGGGATCTAACCCTAACCATAACCCTACCACAAACAAGGACCCTGACCGAAAACTAAGGGGGCCTCTCACCCTAAGCCTACATTTGAGCCGCCCCGTCACATGGGCTCTCACTTCAGCTGTCGAGGGAGATCAGGAGACCGGAGTCGCTTCGGCCCTGGCTACATCTCTGGATCGAACCCTAGACCTAGCTAAGGCACTCTCCCCATGGGGACCCAATACCAAAGTCTGACAACACCACGCGCCTGGGGTCCACAAGCGGTGCAGGCTCACACAGCATGGAACCTCGAAGCTCACCATATCATTTCCCAAGCCCGGCTGCAGCTGCCCGAGTTGATACTGAGGCTTCCCCGACCAGGGGCCCAACGACGTGTGTGGCCTTGGCTGCCAAAGACTCTTCCTGACCGGCACCCTCCCTTGTGCCCTCAACTCAGTCATTCAGGGAGACCACTGCCCTGCCGTGGGTTCAGCACCTGGAGCCTCCTGGACCTAACCCTAACCATAAACATTCCCCCAAACTAGGACACTCCACCGAAACATAAGGGGGCCTCGAACCCTAACCCTACACTTGAGTTGCCTGTCGCATGGGCTCTCACTTCAGCCCTCTAGGGAGATCACGAGACTGGAGTCGCTTCGGCCCTGGCGATGTCCCGGGTTCGAACCTTAACCCTACATAAGGCACTCTCCCCAGGGGGACCCAATACCAAAATCTGACAACACCACATGCCTGGGGCCCACAATCGGTTCAGACTCACTCGGCATGCAACTTGGAAGCTGACCATGTCGTTTCCCATGCTTGGATGCAGCTGCCCGAGAGGATTCCTGAGGTCTGCCCGACCTCGGGCCCATGAACATGTGGTCCTTGTCAGCCAAAGATGGATCCTGACTGTCACACACCCTTGTGCCCTCATTTCAGCCCATCAGGGAGACCACTGCCCTGCTGTGAGTTCGGCGCCTGGAGCCTCCTGTGACCTACCCTAATCCTAACCCTACCCCGAACCGGCACCCTACACCAAAACCTAAGCCAGCCTCGAACCCTAACCGTGCACTTGAGCCGCCCCGTTGCATGGGCTCTCACTTCTGCCCTCGAAGGAGATCACAAGAACGGACTCGCTTCGGCCCTGGCGAAGTGCCTGGACCTCAACCTAACCCTAGCTAAGGCTCTCTCCCCATGGGGACCTAATACCAAACTCTGACAACACCACGCACCTGGGTTCCAGTAGTGGTGCAGGCTCACTTGGCATGGAACCTGGCATCTCACTATGTCGTTTCCTAGGCCTGATTTCAGCTGCCCAAGAGGATTCCTGAGGCGTCTTCGACCAGGGGCCCATTGACTTGTGTGGCCTTGGCAGCCCAAGATTGATCCACCGGCACCCTCTGTTGTGACCTCACTCAGCCCTTTGGGCACAGCACTGCCCTGCTGTGGCTTCAGCGTCTGGGGGCCCCTGGGACCGAACACTAACCCTAACCCAATTTTGAACCGGACCCCTCAACCAAAACCTAAGCTGGCCTCAACCCTAATCCTACAGGTGAGCCACTCCTTCGCATGGGCCCTCATTTCAGCCCTCGAGAGAGATCACGAGACCAGAGTCACATCGGCCCTGGCGACGCCCCTGGACAGAACCTTAACCCTAGCTAAGGCTTTCTCCCCATGGGGACCCAATACCAAAGTCTGACACCACGCGGCTGGGGTCCACAAGCAGTGCAGGCTCACCCGGCAAGGAACCTGGCAGCTCGCCATGTCGTTTCCCAGGCCCGGCTGCAGCTGCCCGAGAAGATTCCTGAGGCCTCCCCAACCAGGGTCCCATCGACTTGTGTGGCCTTGGCAGCCAAAGACTGATCCTTACCGGCACCCTCCCTTGTGCCCTCAACTCAGCCCTTCAGGGAGACCACTGCCCTGCTGTGGGTTCGGCGCCTGCAGCCTCCTGGGACGTAACGCAATCCCCAACCCTACTCTGAAACGGACCGTACCGGACTGTGGGTAAGAATGCAAACTGGTGGAGCCACTCTGGAAAACATCATGGAGATTTCTCTATAGAATAAAAAAAAAAAAAAAAAACCGAAAATAGAAGTACCTTACAATCCAGCAATTTCTCTACAAGGTATTTCCACAAAGAATACAAAATCTTCAAAGGGATAAATGCACTGTGATGTTACAGCAGCATTTTCTACAACAGTCAAATTATGGAAATTTCCCAAGCATCCATCAACTGATGAATAAATTGAGATGTGGTATATGGAATGTAATATTCAGCCGTAAAAACATGAAGTCTTGTCATTTGCCATGAGCTGGATGGAGCGAGAGAATGTTATCCGGGGTGAAATAAGCCTTTCAGACAAAGACAAATACCAGATGATTTCACTAACACATGGAAATAAAACAAAACAAAGCGGGGGGGGGGGGGGGGGGGAGGAGACAGTGACAAACAGACTCTTAACTAGGAAACAAACAGGGCTTCCAGAGCAAGGTGGAGAATGGGTGAAACAGCTGCTGGGGATTAAGAAGTGCACCTGGGACGAGCACCGGGTGATGTATGGAAGGGTTGTTCTCTATTGTACACCTGAAAGTAATACTACACTGTATCTTTCCTCACCGGAATTTAATTTAATTTAACGTACATTAATGACTGGTACCTACCAGGTTTTCTGTAGTTTGCAGTCACTTCACTAAATTGGAAAAATAACCATGAAATTTTTTAAAAAGCATGTATGATGTAGGGGAAAGTTTGTGCCCTTACCTCGGTCTCTGGTTCCAGCAGACCTCGGAAAGTGGGTCCCAGCTCATTCTTCTAGGAGTTCCCAAGAAGAGCATTTCATGTATTCATGTCCTAAAGGAATGCATCTCCCGTTCTTCTGAATTTCTGTCAGGGTTTCTTCCCAGAAACAAGCCTGAATCTGGAACAAACCATCGACTTCTTCGAAGAGGTGATGTCGTGGGACCCTGCAATCCACGAGACCTTTAGTAAAATACGTCTTGTTCAAAAACTGTCCGGGAAGGGGAGGAATGAAACACTGGAATAGCCTGGAAAATGCAAGTGCCTGTGCAGCTCAGCAACCAGCTTGCCCAGGGAAGCCACCCAGCGCCCACACCTCAGCACTCAGTACAATAAGGCAAATTCTCTCTGGCGACTCAGGAGATGCCAAGTTGCTACAAAGCTCCCAAGGTCTCCCCTGGGGCGGGCGGCACAACCTGCTGGAAATGCAGCTCTGCTCTCTGTATTGAGGCAGCGGCAGAGGCCCTGAGTCCTCTGAGAGCATTCAAAGCCCTTCCTGCTCTCAGGTGCCCTGGGTCAGTAAAGCCGATGTTGCGCCCTCTGCCGGCCATCACTGCCTGGGCAGAGGAATCCGCCCTTCCAGGTCTGTGGTGCTGGAGCTCTCTCTGCTGACCATTATGGGCATTCTTGCAATGTGGAAGGCCCTGGTCGCTCAGCTGAGACACTGAAGGTGCTCAGTGCAAGTAAACCTGTTCTCCACATTGGGAAAGGTTTTAATGACAGGGTCTGGGACACAAAGAAATCTTTTCCTTCTCCTTTCTTGTGAGTGAAGAATGAAACCAAATTTATTAATGTAATGACATCATTTGTAATGTTTTAAGCAATATTCACAGAAAAATAGACCGCCAATTTACACTTGCTGAGCAAGAGATAATTGTGTTTACCACCAAAATACTTAGGTTAGATAAAGAATGAACACCTTTGAGAGAGATACCGGCGTCAGCTATGGAATGAATGAGTCCTAGGGATACAAGGGACAGCCAATGTAATGGAGTCAACCCTGTAATAATACTGTTGCATGCTTTCATAAGATAGCTACACTTGTGCTTAAGTACAATATAATTTATAGACATATGGAATGACTACAATATATGCCTAAAACTCATACATCAAATGTGTGAACAATATTTCAATTAAAAATAGACATCCTTTACACTATCTTTAATTTCTCCTTCTTTGCCAATAAACTATAATTCCTGGGGTGCTTGGGTGGCTTAGTCAGTTAAGCGTCCGACTTTGATGCAAGTCGTGATCTTGCAGTCCATGAGTTTGAGCCCCGCGTCAGGCTCTGTCCTGAGAGCTTAGAGCCTCAAGCCTGCCTCAGATTCAGTATCTCCCACTCTCTCCCCCCTCTCCAGCCAGGGCTCTCACAAAAAAAAAAAAAAAAAAGAAAGAAAAAAGAAACATTAAAAATTAAAAATCATTTCTAACTAGGAATCTGTGAAATTCCATTTATACCAGATTCTCTAACATCACCATCTTGATATGGAGGGCTTATCTGAAAAGTCAATAATAATATCTTTGATAACACATGTCACAAGGTCAGAATGAAACTTACAGGGAGCTATGAATCAGTTGTGAATTTACAGTATGTATCCTTGGCTAATATTTCCAATGAAATGTGCTTTAGGGACACGGATGGATGAAATAATGTCCACCAGTCATATAGGTAATTATCCTATAGGACCATTATGCCTTCAATTACTAATTGCCATCTCTTCAGAATTAAAGGAAAGCTGGGACAAGTAAATGTCTTTGAATTTGATGTAAGAGAAGAGTATGGTGTTTTAAAGTGTTCACTTGCCTTCTGGAATCCTCAGATAGTTGTGTGGAAAGGAGGATAGCAACCCACGATTGGGATGCAAACCGCTAGTCCCAGAGGGAGGATATGGACTTTATTGTCAATTTTTTTTTATCAATATCAGCATTCCACCTCTGCCAGGTACAGACTTCAGAACCTGGGGGCAACGTGATGCCTGATGCCTGGGTTCAGAACTTGAGGAAGGCCAGCTGGTGGGGGAGAGGGGAAATCCAACAGGGCCTGGGGCAGTGAGGGTGATGTCCCCAGGACACCTCCCCACAAGGCAGGCTTGGAGTTTACCTGCCAAAAAGCAGCACAATCTCTTGCCTGAGTCACTCCCAGTGACTGAAGTCAAAGTCACACTCAGTGTCTGCAGTTACTCCTAGTGACGGCAGTCATCATTCCCAGTGACTGAAGTCGTCACACCCAGTGCCTGAAGTCTCCACTGCCAGTGCCTGAAGTCGGCAACCCCAGTGCTGGAAGGAACTGCAAGGGAAGGACAGAAAGACAGGAGAAACAGAATCCCAAGCAGCCTCTAGGCTCTGTGGTCTCAGCACAGAAACTCCAGGGGAAGGTCAGAGGGAGAGGGAGACACAAAATCCCATGCAGCCTCCAGGCTCTGTGCTGTCATCACAGAGACGCCCGGGGAAGGACAGAGAGAGAGACACACACAGAATCCCAAGCAGCCCCTCCAGGCTCTGTGCCACGAGTACCGTGCCTCCAGGCACTGTGCCGTGAACATTGGGCTCCAGGTGTGGTGCCGCAAGTACCGGGCCTCCAGGCTCTGTGCCATGAGCACCAGGCCTCCAGAATCTGTTCCACGAGCACAGAGCCTCCAGGTCCTGAGCCACTCACCATGGATGATGGCACTCCCTGTGCCTGAAATGCACAGGCACACTCTGAGGGCGCACCCCATCCCTGAAGGTATTCTCTGTGTCTCCTTGACTTCCCTGTGCGTGATGGGGCGCTTTTTTGAAAGACACATGTACTCACCTTGCCTGAATGGCACAGGAACTCCCCGTGCCTGAAGCTGCACACCATGCCTGAAAAACTCCCCATGCCTGAAGGCAAGCCCCATGCCTCATGGTGCTCCCCTTGACTCAAGGGCACAGACACTCCATGAAGACTTGCCCCATGCCTGACTTCGCACCCCTTGCCTGAGGGCGCACTGTGCCTGATGGCGAGCACAGTGCCTGATGGCGCGCCCCGTACCTGAAGAGCACAGAGGCTCCCCATGCCTGAAGTCGCGCCCTGTGCATGAAGCCGCTCCCTGTACCTGAAGGTGCTCCCAGTGCCTAAAGACAAGCCCCATGGTTGAAGGTGCGCCCCGTGGCTCAAAACACTCCGTGTGCCTGAAGCCGCTCCCTGTACCTGAAGGCATGACTCTTGTATGAAACAGCTCCATGTGCCTGTAATCAATCCCCTTGCCTGAAGGCAAGCCCTGCGCCTGAAGGCAAGCCCTGTTCCTGAAGGCAAGCCCCATGCCTGAAGGCTTGCCCCATGTCTGAATTCTCACCCTGTGCCTGAAGGCTAGCCCCCTGTCTGAAGGGCACAGGCATACCCAGTGCCTGAGGGCACGCCCAGTGACTGAAGTCAGTCACCCCCAATGACTGAAGTCATGCCCAGTGAATAAAGTCATTCCCGAAGTCACTCTAAGTGATGGAAGCCTCTCCCAAAGTCACTCCCAGTGACAGAAGTCACACCCTATGTCACTCCCAGTGAGGGAAGTCCCTCCCGAAGTCACTCCCTGTGACGGATGTCACTCCCAATGTCACAAGTCACACCAGTTACGGAAGTCCCTCTTGAAGACATTCCCAGTGATGGAAGTCACCCCAAAAGTCAATCCCAGTGACTGAAGTCACTCCTGATGTCACTCACAGTGACTCAAGTCAAAGTCACTCCCATTGATTGATGTCACACTCACACACAGTGACTGAATCCAAAGTCACACACAGTGTCTGCAGTTACTCTTGGGACTGCAGTTATCACTCCCAGTGACTGAAGTCGTCACACCCAGGGCCTCAAGTCTTAACTGCAGGAGCCTGAAGTCGGCACACCCAGTGTCGGAAGGACCTGCAGGGGAAGGACAGAGAGACAGAGACAGAATCCCAAGCAGCCTCCAGGCTCTGTGGTCTCAGCTCAGAAATTCCCGGGGAAGGTACAAGGGAGAGGGAGACACAGAACCACAAGGAGCCCCTCCAGGGCTGAAGTCATGCCCAGTGAATGAAGTCCAGGCTGTGTGCTGTGAGCCCAGAGCCTCCATGCCCTGTGCTGCGAGCCCAGACCTCCAGGCCCTGTGTTGCGAGCCCAGAGCCTCCAGGCCCTGGGCTGCAAGCCCAAGGCCTCCAGGCCCAGGGATGCGAGCCCAGGTCCTCCAGGCCCTGGGCTGCGAGCCCAGGGCCTCCAGGTCCTGAGTCACTTACAATGCCTGATGGCACTCCCTGTGCCTGAAATGCAGGTCTGAGGGATGCAAGACACAGAATCCCAAGCAGCCATGGCAAGCCCAGGGCCTCCCGGCGCTGGGCGGCGAGCCCAGGGCCTCCAGGCACTGGGCGGCGAGCCCAGGGCCTCCAGGCACTGGGCGGCGAGCCAGGGACCTCCAGGTCCTGAGTCACTTACCATGGCTTACAGCACTCCCCGTGCCTGAAATGCACAGGCACACACTGAGGATGCATGCCATGCCTGAGGGTAGTCTCTCTGTCTCCTTGAGTTCCCTGTGCACAACGGGGCACCCCTTGTTGAAAGACACATGTACTCCCCTTTCCTGAATGGCACAGGAGATCCCTGTCCTGAAGCTGCACCCCATGCCTGAAAAAGCTCCAAGTGCCTGATGGCAAGCCCCATGCCTCAAGGATCTTCCCTTGACTCAAGGGCACAAGCACTCCCTGAAGACTTGCCCCATGCCTGACTGCACACCCCTTGCCTGAGGGCGCCCTGTGCCTGATGGCGAGCACAGTGCCTGATGGTGCGCCCCGTACCTGAAGAGCACAGAGGCTACCCTTGCCTGAAGTCGCTCCCTGTGCATGAAGCCGCTCTCTGTACCTGAATGTGCTCCCAGTGCCTGAAGACAAGCCCAATGGATGAAGGTGCGCCCCGTGCCTCAAAACGCTCCTTGTGCCTGAAGCCGCTCCCTGTACCTGAGAGAAAGGAGTCACAGAATCCCAGCCTCCAGACCCTGTGGTCTCAGCTCAGAAACTCCCGGGGAAGGT